>NW_022589728.1:39140508-39260522 GCF_004348235.1 Phoca vitulina
GGGGGGGGGGGGGGGGGGGGGGGGGGGGGGGGGGGGGGGGGGTACAGTGAGAGATGAGGCAAGGTTTAACTTCCAGCTCCAACCAGCCTCTCAAAAACATAGGTTTCTTTGGCTGAAACTAACACTTAGGAGTATTGTGAGAATTAAATGAGAAAGTACCCATGCCTTTGGGTACACAAAGTGACATGTGATAACCTTAGTGTCTTTCAAGGGCAGCTGTGGCCTTAGCAGTAGTAGGGAGCAGTGCCTCTAGCTTGCTGGGCAGTATGAAACAGCACCCCTGCATGGACATCAGCCCTTCATGTGTTGCACTGGAGTGGATAGCAGTGGGGAGCCACGGCATCATCGTGAGCCTTCAGTGTTGGGTGTGGATGACCAACCCTTTATCAAGGTCCATTCACTTTTCTTGTAGGCAACTATTTTACACTAAGACCAGTGAAGACTGGATCAAGAGTAAGCAGACACTTATGATTTCTGGAGGAATCTTTAACTTCTCCTCCTCCATTTTCCCATACCCTTTTATCGAAATTTAGGGCAGTAGGAAGGGGAGGATTTCCTTATCCACTATTTCCTGTCTGCTAACTCTCTGTAGAATGTAACTGTAGTGAAGGTATTTGGATGACACCTGTGATGTCAGGTCTGGGCTCACTGGCAGAGAAGTGGATAACAGGGGCACCCATTCATTCATTTGACAAATATAGATTTAGCACCTGCTATGTGCTGGGCCTTTTACCAGGAGCAGGGATACAGCAGTGCATATGAAGTCAAACATCTCTACCCTTCTGAAGCTGACATTTCAGAGGGAAAGATAGATATGAACAAGGAAAAAACTGAGTACAGCACCTGGTATTAAGTAGCATGAAGGAAAATGAAGCAAGGAAGATGATGGAGAATGGAGGTTTCACTCTTCATAGAACTCGAAGACAAAAGTGTTTGGAATGCTTGTTTTATGTCTGCTTGCTGGTAGAATGGTGATGAGAGAATCAGGAGGCAGCAGTTGGTACTGTTGGTGTGAGCAGCTGCACCTTCCAGGCAGGGTGGGAAATCTACATTCAACATTAGAGACAGACCAAGCCTCCTGCCAGGGATTCTGCCCTTGAAACATAGTTATTTCTTAGTGTTAGAGATAATTTTCTTCTGGGTTCTGTCTTAGGCTCCGAACTTGGTCCCTCATCTTCATTTGATCTCCCCTAGGCTTTGCTGCCATCTTACATGGTTTTGGAAGCTAGCACACATGTATATTGTGATTAATATAAAGCTTTCCCGCTATAATCATGTCACATAAGTAACTGAGAAGGCTTGATTTCTGTTATTTGAGACAATAGGAGCTGGGGCATCATGAGTAATTAGGTAAAATTCAAATCTCTGTTTAGCACAGTATTTCAGTATCTTTTCTTACTCTGCTTTTTTATGAGAAATGCCAATAGATACATTTATTGATCTGAATTTTACTTCCTTTACTCTTTTCCCCTACTTTCTCCAGTAGGTGCTAATAAGCAGTAAAGTATCCAACTCTGAGCTTTTAAATAAAGAAGGAGGCTAAGAAAGTGGGAATGTTCCACTAAGGAACACTCAAACTTTAAATCATAAAGAGTTAACTGCTCTCCCTAACTTGTGACTGGCTCCTTCAGTAATGTGGCTCATTGTATATTGTGCTTTTCTTTAACTGTCTGAATTTTATGAAGCTGATGTAATCTTTGGTACTAATTGCCAATACTTCAAGAAAAGGTTGTTGATATAAGAGAATGTCATCATTTCATTTTTCCTAACAGTACTTCATGCCCCATATTACATATGCACATAACACAGAATAAAAACACACACTGGAAACATTATGAAAAGTTTCCCACTAGAGTAGAGTGGCTATGTAGAAGTGAAAAATACCTACACTCAAAATGGAAATGATTTATGACCATGCAGGATGGGGTTTTGGGCGGGCCACAAAGGATTTGGTAACCCAAATAGTGTCTAGAAAATCTACACATTTGGGAAATATTTTTGAGATTTTTATCATGCCTTTTTGCTAGTTTGTTGAACAAACACTTCTGCTACTGAAGAAAATAAAAATTAGAATCTGTTTAAACAGAGTGAGTCCTTCACAAATAATTTTTTGAATTAAAAAAAATTCACTTTAATAGCAAATTCTATTCTTTAATAGTACAGTTTTTAAATTCATTTCATTTCCTGGGCCAATTTTTTTTTCACTTTTTCCAAAGTAACATTCATTGTATCATTATCTTTGACAAGTTGAGTATTTGGTAGTAAAAGCTTATAGTCTTAGAGTTTTGTGAGGTTTTTTTTTTTTTTTAAGAAAGAAAAAATCTATGTAATATCTTGTTAATCTTTATTAATTTCATGTGAAGTAAGAATGAGTTAGATGTCTGGCAACTTGATTTAATTTTATTCTTTTTAGCTTACCTTAAAAATTTCCTTAACATATAAAATAATGGTTAAAAATTTTAATGTT
Source organism: Phoca vitulina (assembly GCF_004348235.1). Taxonomy (NCBI): domain Eukaryota; kingdom Metazoa; phylum Chordata; class Mammalia; order Carnivora; family Phocidae; genus Phoca; species Phoca vitulina. The sequence continues at coordinate 39,142,976 of NW_022589728.1, forward strand.
TAGGGCAACCCTCTTGGGTCCCCTCCCTCTTCAGGAGCTCTGTACTGTAGCTCAATAAACTTTGCTTTGCTGCCCACCAAAAAAATAAAATACAACAAAAAAATAAAAAAATAAAAATTTTAATGTTTAAAGATGATCTTAATTATGTTTTTTCCTGTTAATAAATACATGACTGTCAGTTCTTGGAGCTCAAGAACTATACTCACATTGTTCTTATTACAAGATTCTTTGTAGGTTTCAGTGCATGCCAGTTGGACTTGCTAGAGGACTCACTCAATCCTACAGAACAACTGGGTGGCAAAGGTAAGTAAGCATCATTCTAGTTGAAGTCAAAAGTGTACTTGCTAGAACACTATAGAATATTCTATAATTCACATACTTACATGGTTTATGAAGGTAACTAACTGATATGATAGCTCTTTAAAGAAAATTAAAGTACAGTTTTATGTTCTCTAGGGTTGTGGTATCCAAATTTTTATTTATGCATCTTTATTAAGAATTTTTAAGCACACATTTCCAATAATAAATAAAATTTGATGCATACTACTTATGTAATTATAACCAGTCATTTATACATATTTATTTATACATGTATATAATTATGTACATTTTGAAACATATAATTTATAAATTAGAAAATAATACAGTGAGGATGGAAAAGATAGATAGCATCTCAGGGTGAAATGTAAATTTAGGACAAAGTTTCTCATTAGTGATATGGGTTTATATTAAATAGTCTTTTTTTTTTTTTTTAAAGATTTTATTTATTTATTTGAGAGAGAGTGAGAGAGAGAGAGAGCACAGAGGGGGGAGCGGGAGAGGGAGAAGCAGACTCCCTGCTGAGCAGGTAGCCCGATGCGGGACTCGATCCCGGGACTCCAGGATCATGACCTGAGCCGAAGGCAGTCGCTTAACCAACTGAGCCACCCAGGCGCCCGTATATTAAATAGTCTTGTCAATAGGTTGGAATACCTGGATCTTTTCCTGTCAAATTTGCTTAGGTGGCCACAATCTATACCTTGCTATGGAGCAGATGGTAAGATCCATCATGCCCAAGGTAAAAGAGTATTAAATCTGCCAGTTTCTTAATTTTGCTTGTACTTGGCAAACTATCAAGTCTGTCAGTTTCTTGTTTTTTTCCTTGTATATTTGGGAAGAAGCCAGTTGTCCATTTTGGTGAGGATTTATCTAATAATAGTAAATAATATGATCTACAAACCAACTCATCTGTACATCCCAAGACTATAGTATGCTGCAGTATGTTTTATTTATTTATTTTTTAATGCAATTTATTTATTTATTTACTTTACATTTTAAAAATTTTATTATGTTATGTTAATCACCATACATTACATCATTAGTTTTTGATGTAGTGTTCCATGATTCATTATTTGCGTATAACACCCAGTGCTCCATTCAATACGTGCCCTCTTTAATACCCATCACCAGGCTAAGCCATCCCCCCACCCACCTCCCCTCTAGAACCCTCAGTTTGTTTCTCAGAGTCCATAGTCTCTCATGGTTCATCTCCCCTCTGATTCCCCCCCTTCATTTTTCCCTTCCTACTATCTTCCTTTTTTTTAAAAACATATAATGTATTATTTGTTTCAGAGGAACAGGTCTGTGGTTCAACAGTCTTACACAATTCACAGCACTCACCATGGCACATACCCTCCCCAATGTCTATCACCCGCCACCCCATCCACCCCCACACCACTCCAGCAACCCTCAGTTTGTTTCCTGAGATTAAGAATTCCTCATATCAGTGAGATCATGTGATACATGTCTTTCTCTGATTGACTTATTTCGCTCAGCATAATACCCTCCAGTTGTAGGTTTTAAAAGCAAGCGCAGTTCCCCCCCAACATTCCTGAGAATACCTAGTATAGCAGATGGGAAACTTGACCTTCTGAATCAAAGGACTAAGGAGAGGCATCAAGGGAGGGCTCCAGTGATAGTCACATAAGGATTATAGTAAAACTTAGTGGATTTCTTATTTATAGATTAAAAACAAATATAAATAAGGGCCCTGTAATTTTTTTCTGGACCCAAGTGATTTATATTGTACACTCCTTCCCAAAATTTGGGATCACACATTCTATGGTAGCATACTCCAATATATGTTTATGTGTTTAGAAAAAATACACATCATATTGCCACAAAATATGCATGTTTATTATAATATATGAAAATATAACATTTGAATTAAAGAGGATAAGATAAAATACACTTAAAAAGAAGCTGTAGTGTTGTTATTTTCCTACCGTTGTGGCTTGTTTGGGGCACACCATTTTGGAAAACACTTTTCTAGGGACTGAAGACCTGTTGGTGGAAATTCACACTTTGTTTTCAAGCAGGAGAGAAGAAATATGAATGATTCAGGAAAAAGAAGTGAAGACAATAAGTGATCATGTTTAAGACTTTGCTCTTCCTAACTTCCCAAAAGCAATTGCATTCAGGGATGTGAGCTGGAATCCTCCATTCTCTTGGTTCTGTCCTTATCTCAATTCTCAAGCCCCTGGTGGGCTCTTATCATAACCCAGAACCTCAAGTTTAATGGACAAATGTTCTATCTAAGAGATACCATTTTATCTTCAAATCTGTCACTTGAGATGAAAAGCAGGCCCCTGAATCTTTAAGCTAAGGAATAGGATCATTCTGTAAGGGTCGAGTGGTGACATGGAGAGCAAGTCATGTTGAGAGATCATGTGCTCTGTTTTCTGAAGCATAAACTGTGGTGGTAACTGAACAGGTAGTACTTTCCAGTGTTTCCAAACTTTACTAATACTTCTTGTATAAATAGTATCTATCGATTTATATGTCTATTCAAGAGTGAGCTTATTTTGTTCTTATTTTATATTTTTAACCCACTAAAGGATGCACCTATATTTTTTCCTTTCTTTCCTAAATTTAATTTGTTATAGTAATGACCACATTTGCCGGAAATGATTATATTAATTCAAAAGCTGAAAATTATTTTCTTTACTCTGTTGCATAAATAAATTATTCAATGCCCATGGCTTTTGGATAAGTATGGTCAAATGATAATTGCATTCACATTTTTGGTATCAATCTTCTATTACTCTAATTTGTTAAAATGCTTTTGTATGTGCAATAGTCTCTCATTAAATCAAGCATTCCTTAAATGGTATTAATTAGCATGTGTAAAATCTACCTTGAAAACTCATTTAATTTTACAAATTATACTACTTCATGATAGTATCCCTGGAGCTTCATCAAGTCTCTGATTTCTAAATAATTTTGAAGTAAAAAGGACTTTTAATTAAAAAAACTGAAGTTCTTTTCTCAATTATATTTAGCAGCAAAACATTGCATCATAGACTTGCAAGTGTCACTTGGATGATTTCATAGGAGTAGTTTTATCTATCCAATCTGTAGTGTGCCTATTAGGTGTTCAATCTGGTTAGTAGGACAAGGTCTCTACTTACAGTAGGAGACATGTCAGCAGGGATGACTATGATACAAGTGAATGTAATGTCAATAGAGCAAGATTAAGGTCCTTCTGGCATCCAGAGGAGTGGAACCTTGGGATAGAAGTGGAAGAAGATGTCAAAGAGACCCTCACAGAGAAGCAAACATTTCAGCTTGACCTTGAGGTCCAGTGGGCTGAAAGGCCTATCTGGTTGGGGAGATTTCAGTGGCATTACTCTGGAGATCAACAGGCTGTTTGGGGAACTGGGAAGTTTTCTCAGTGAGGTTAACATATGGGATTCAGTGGGGGGTAGAGAAAGAATAATAAAAGGTAAGGCTGGGGATATAGTTCAGGGTCATAATTTGAATTTGATGGTAGAGATATGTTTGGACAATGACAAATTATCTAGTATAGAGTAGGAAAGACAGTTTATACTGATAGGGAATGGCTGTCAGGAACCCGCCTGTTAAGGCCCTTTTTGGATTCAGGAGGAAAACTTATGGCTACAATCCATTATGACAGAGGTGAGGAAAGAGTGACTGTGATTTTGCAGATATTAATCTAAGGTTTCCAAGCAAAGGAGGGACATAGCCAAATCTGCAATTTGAAGAACAAAATAAAACACCACTCTGCTATCTGTGAGAAAGATGGATTAGAGAGGAAGGAAGTCAAAGTTTAGTTTGACTAAAAGGTCATTGTGATAATTCAGATATGCGATGATCAGCATGAATTAGAGCAGTGACAGAGAAAATGGAGAGGAGTGGCATGGCAGAAACAGGGGCAGAACAAACTTCTTAAGACTGATTGGATTTGGAGGGTGAAAGAAAAAGAAAAGTCTACGACTTTAAGTCATTTTTCGTTTGTGGATTTGAGTGTTGAATCAGCTATTTACTGCTGTGTAACAAACAACTCTAACATTCAGAGACTTAAATGACAATCATTTCATAACCTCATGAATCTGTGGGTCTAGTGAAGTCTCCTGATGTAGTTTGGGCTCATTTATGGGTCTTTCTTCAGGCTGAGGCAGGTAGGACAGCTCTAGTTATCATTGCAGATTTGTGGGGCAGCTGGGGCAATTCTCCTTGACATGTCTCATCCTCCTTGTCCCAATGCGTTAGTGTGGTACTGTGATCTATAATAAGAAATATACATTTGGTCTTCATCTTTTTTTTGGCACAGAGCCTCTAAAACCCTTGAAATTCCCTAAGTGATGAAAGCTATAAAGGTTATTTTTATTATGTAAATGAGGTAACTTTTGGACAACATCAAAGGATGGAGACTGATTGTCAGGAGAACCAACCATTGATTAGAAGGTTGAAACTTTCAGCCCCAGCCCCCTGAACCTTCTGGGAGAGGAGAGGGGCTGGAGGTGGAATCAGTTGCCAATGGCCAATGGTTTAATCAATCATGCCCATCTAATGAATCCTCCATAAAACCCCAAAAGGATGGGATTTGGAGAGCTTGCAGGTTGGTGAACACATGGAGATGCATGGAGAGTGGCATGCCTGGAGAGGGTGTGGAAGCTCTGCACATACCTTTTCCCCATACCTTGCCCTATGCATTTCTTCCATCTGGCTATTTCTGAGTTACATTTTTTTTTTTTTTAAATAATAAACCAGTGATCTAGTAAGTAAAATGTTTCTCTGGATTCTGTGAGTTGCTCTAGCATATTAATTGAAGGAGGCGTCAGAATTGAGTCAAATTGTAGAATATGCAGTAGTGTTGGTGAATTGCTTGGTGGTGTGGGGAAATTTCACAACCACATTGGAATTGGTGATCAGAATTATAATTAGGTGTCAAATTTTAGTGGAGTATGTTTTTCTTATGGCCAATGGTGGAGCTACAAGAGGGCACAAGGAATAACACAAGACTTTTGAGTTCTAGGTTTGGAAATGATGTTTCGTCATTTCTTGCCACAGGCCACTGACTAAAGGAAGTGATATGGACAAGCCCAAAGTGAAGGGCTAAGAAAGTTCACTCCACTCACAATGAGGCCATGACAAGAGTGCCATTGTTAGGATGGTAAAGAATTGGGAACAATAATCCAATCTACCACATTGTGGTGTCATCATACTTTTCAATGGAAAAAAAAATAGTTGTAGAATAATAGTTTCTTTACAATGAAGAAAATGCTATATTTTGTTGTATTATATTTGTGGGTACTAATGAATAAACTTGAAGCCAGGAAGATCAGCCAAAGGGTAATTAAGCTTAAATTAGCCTGTTTTTTAATGAAGAACTATAACTCTCTAGGTTGTTTGCACTGGATTGCTTCTAGGAAGCAACCCCCCCCCCCCCCCCCCGCAAATTATTTGCAGTCACTAAATTCAGGAGAGGAGTTGTGGGATTTAGTCTGCAGTGAGAAAACCATTAAGAGGGAATTCTCAAGTTCCCCAGTTGAAACTTATTTATTTGGTGAAATAACAGTAAAGTCATGGTTCATTTGATCAAAGTTGCAAATTTGTGCTATCTTAAGGTTATGAAAATCCCAATTTCTTAGTTTTTTTAAAAATTCAGTATACAGAGACCCAGTTCCTTAGTATATTTACAGTTTCTAGTAACACAATGGGTGATAATTTGAGTAAATAAAAAAAAGGACAATGAAAATGAAGCACATATAGTTTATGTTGTTTCTCATCAAATTACAAATATACATCCTGACACTTAAGAATTAGAGAGACTGCTGAAATTTAAGAACTTTACGTTTGATATTGTGTGGTTGAGCAATTTACTTTCTCCCAGGATTGCTTTTGTGCTTGGTTAATATGCTCTCTGAAAGAGTCAGCAATATCAAAAGTGGTGTGATACCATGGGCAACAGGGCACGAGGGCACACAAAAATGTATTGCAGGTGAAAATACCAATAAGTTCCTTAACATTTTATAGACCTATATCTATATCCATATCTATCTAATCTGATAATTATAAAATAGAATACTTAAAAAAAATGTTCAAGACCTAGGTGAGGAAAACTACAAAACACAAAGTAAATTTGAAATAATGGACAGGCTTAACCATGGTTTTAGACTGAAAGGCTCATCATCAGTAAAAATGTCAGTTCTCTCTAAGTTAATTTATAAATTCAATGCAATCTCTATAAAAACACCATCATGTTTTGTTATGGACTTAGACAATTTGATTATAAAATTTATTTGGAAGAGCATAAAAAGCAAGAACATTCAGGAAAACCTTGAAAAATAGGAGCAATGAGGGGGAACCAACCCTAGCAGATTAAATGTATATTTTAAAGCCTCTATAATTAAAGCAATATATGTTGTCTCATGAATATAGACAGATAAATTAATATAACATGTTATAAAAATCCAGAAATAGGCTCAACATTGCATATGGAAAATTAGCATACAATAAAGCGCTATCTCAAATTAGTCATGAAAGAATGGAATTTTTATTAAGTGAGTGAAGATAACTAGATAGCCATAGAAAACAGTAAGATTGGATCTAATTTCTCATACTACCTATTATGCTAAATTCATATGGATTAAGAGGTGTAATTGTAAGTAATTAACTCATATAAATACTAAAAGGAAACATGAGGATTTCATCTATAAACTGGGAATGGGGTAAACGTTCCTAGTTAGGACTCAAAATCCAAAGCCAATAAAGCAAAAGACTGATACATATTGATCAATCAAAGAAAGAAACAAAAACTTCTGCATGGCATAAAAAAATAGAACATAAGTAATGTATAAAGACAAATGACGAACTGAAAAAAAAATTGGACTCACTTCACAGTCAAAAGGTTAATATTCCTAATAAAATAAGAGCTTCTAAAAAAATAAAGAAGAAAAAATCCAAACTTCATAGAGAAATGGGCCAGAAAAGAAGTACAACTAATTTTTGAACATATAAAAAGATGCTTAACCTTATTCATAATAAGAGAAATGCCAATTAGGAAAAAAATCCAAAAATTGACAGCATACCCTGTTGGTAAGGCTAAAGGGAAAAGGCACTTTCATATATTATTCATGGGAATTTGATAATATCTAGCAAACTCCCATATGCATTTATTATCTGACCCAGATAGCTCAATTCTAGAAATATATTCCAAAGATACAGTAGAAAAATATAAACAATATATACATAAAACTATTATTATGTTATTTGCAATAACAATGGAAATATCCTAAATGTTTATTGTAACTGGGGCCAGTTGAATAAGCCACGCACATCCACACAATGGAATACTGTGCATCTATTAAAAGATGAAGGGTATATCCATAAATTGTTATGAAGGGATATTCAGGATATGGTAAGTGAAAAAAACAAGGTCGAGAAAAGTATATATAGCATTCTGCTATTTATCTCTCTGAATATTTATAAACATATATGCATTTTCTTAAATTTAAGGTTGTAAAAATAAACCATAAAATCAACCCAATAGTTACCTATAAGGGGAGAAAGGGAACATGGGAGAAAGGACAGGGACTTCTCTGAATTTACCTTGTTTGGTTGATCTAATTTTGGAACTATATTTTATATGACTATATGACACAGTTAAATTAAAATGAAAATAACAAGGAGTCTCTAAAATTTAAAAGCAAGATTAAACAAATGAATTGAACTGTATGTTAAGCTAATGGCTTAATGAAGACCTAAGAAATTGCTTCAGGTAACTTTAAAATCAGTAACTTGCCTATATATCTTTATCCCTAGTGGGATATATCCTAAGGATATCCTAAGCAAAAATTAAAAAAAAAAATCTTACATGGTTTTTAGTAATCTTATGGTTATTGTTATTCTGAAACTATTACGTATGTAATAGATAAACCAAATAAACAGTTTAAAAAATTTGAATAACAAAAAATTTTTTTTGTCTGTTGAACAATTGTCTGGAAACAACTTCCAATCTAGAAACGTGAATATCTGGAGCCCCCAGATTGTGGCATATACATATGGCTTCCTGCTTCAAAATGGGTTTCTTGGACAAGTAGCTGATTCCAAGCTGAGCACTGAAAGTTGTAAGATGAACCTGAAACATCTTGCAGTACCAGAAAACAAGGACTCTACCAAAAACACCTGGAGTTGTGTAATAAGGACTCAGGACCCTGGAAGAGGTTTGCACTAGACAAAAAAGGGACAATTTAAGGTCTTAATGAGAATAATAACTGAAACAAAATATCCTCCCTCCTATGAAATTTGAAAGTAAAATATTACCACCTCCTAAAACAAAAATCCAACTGAATTAGATCAAGGCTTTAGATTTATCTACCAGTTTACAGAGAATTCACAGGACAGAGGAATACACTAAATGACACTATAGGGATGGAATCAGTAAATTCTAGAATGAAGGCAACCCTACAAGACAAAAGACTAAGATTCTTAAAAAAATAAATTGAAAAAAAAAGAAAAAAAGAACTGCATATAGACTAAAATGGACTTAGGAGTACATATCAATTAAGTGAACGTTATGAACCTTATTTGAATTCCAGTTTGAACAAAGCAACTGTGAAAATAATACATGAGAGGTAAACTTGGAGGAAATTTGAACACCGACTGCATATTTAATATCAATAAGGAATTATTGGGAAATTTTTAGGTATAGATAACAGTATTGTGATTGTTTAAGAAAGTTAATAATGAAATCTGAAATATGTATGAATGAAATGATGTATCTGAGATTTGCTTCAAGATCATCCAGTGCGGGGAGAAATGGGAAGTTACAAATGAAATGAAAGTCGATTGCTAGGGCTGGGGGATAGGAACAAGGGGATTTATTGCACTGTTCTCGTTACCTTTGTATATGTTGAAATCATCCATAATAAAATGTTAAAAAAAGAAAGACAATGCCATTAAAATGCTCCTCTTCCCCATGCTGCCAAATTGCATAAGTCTGATGACCATATTTTAGGATTATTCCAAATATACTAGCAGACAACAAAGTGACAGGATAGCTTGAAGCTCAAACTGACTTAAATGCTACAAAATAATAAGATGGTTCAAATGTCTGTGAAGCTTCAAATAATACTGGTTTTTGTAGAAGTATCTTGAGTGTCTTATATGAGCCCTGTTTAACATGACAAGTCAATGTGATATAATTTACAAGAATTTGAGAATTCTTGTCACTGGGTCCCTGCCATCAAGACAAAGGTGACAAGAGGCATTCACTCAGAGAGATTAATAATAATAATACCATTAGTTAATTAATCGTTGATTAAGGAAGTACCATGATGGTGTGGTTAAGATGGTACATCTAAGAGTTAGATCATCCACCATTCATCATTCACTATTTCTATTCACTATCTAGTTGAGTTCACTATCAGGTTCCTCCCCATCCCAAAATTAGGGCTAATATTGCTTACCTCATAGGGGGATGGGATGACAATTATAGAGCTTATACAGCACCTGGTAAATATGAAGGTGCTCAATTGCCACAATAATTAATACCACTGGTTGATGATGATTATTGTTTGAGAAACTGAAGCAGAATCCCAAGCTCAAAAAAAGAAAGCAGAGGAAAACTTAATATTCTCTGTGGAAGACATGTAAGTTTTGGGTTATCAATAACAAATGAAGTTCTGTTTTTTTGTGCCTACCTGGAGAAACTCCAAATTTCTTCTCTTCCAAGCAGCTCATACTTCCCAGGTAGGACATCTTGGAACCTGAGCAGATGACTGTCTGAGGAAGACATAACTTTGATGAAAATAGACAGCTTGCAGTGCAGCAGGTCTTAAATATTGGCCGTGAAAAGCATATCCTATTGCCAAACCTCTAACCATGTATTCTTTGATTAAAGATGCCACTGGTAAGAAAATCTGACAACCCAGTATTTGTGTAACTTCCTTTGCCTTATACATAGATACATAGGGACATATAAAACATATTTTAAGTATATATAAAGAAGGAGAAGACAGTATTAGCAGATGTGATCAGGGGTCATTTCACAAAGGAGATGATCTAGAAGGATGGGAGTCATGATTATAGTAGTGATTTAGAGAGATTCCTGATGGCCATCTGGGTTAAGGATGCACCTGAATTCTAAGAGAATAAAATCAGGGAGGCAAGTTGGATGATGTTTACAAAATTGCAGAAGAGAGATTTTATACATACCTGGCTAATTGTAGCTGTGGTGAGCTAGTGACCAATTCAAATTCAAGAGATACTTGGGAGTATTGATAGGACTTGGGCATAATTCATAAAATTATATTGTCTAAAAATTATACTGTCCGAAAGTAATATGTATTTTACAGAGACTTAGATTTGTTTCTGCTTTCCTCTTTTGAGCTTGGGATTCTGCTTCAGTTTCTCAGACAAGAATTGATAAGACTTGAATGTAATTCATAAAGGTGAGAAAACTTCTAATTTGAAGTGAGTGAACATTTTTTCTATTTATCAAGATGGAGCAGGGGTGGGAGAGCACATACTTTGGTAGTAGACATGTTGATTTTAATGTACACATATGTTCCTTATTGCCCTAAGTGTCATGACCTCATTCACTGGTAAGTTGGACATTGAAAACAGACTGGGGAAGGGTTAGGTTGGAGACTGACCTGTAGTGTACAGATGGGGGTTAGAGGAAACAAACCAAGAAATTGCAAGGAGTGGCACAGAAGGGTGGGATTTGAAATGCATAGACCGCCATATCCAAAAGCACAAATCATGATTACACGGATCAAAGTCATGCCTAATCATGGCTGCAGTAATAAGTATTCTGGGAAAGGCAAGTTTTCTGTTAGGTGCAATCTGAATTCATAGATCTATATGAGGAAATTTAAGAGATTCTTAGTAGAAAAATTAAGGTCAAGCTAGAGGGACCGAGGCTATGCGCCAAGGAGGCCCAAGTCTACTTTCTGAAGTTCCTCCTAGTACTCCATTCTTTAGAGATGCTGATGAAAACACTGAGTTCAATGACTGGAAGACAGGCCAATGTTCAGCCGATCTCATCCAAAGGGAATCAGGTAGGGGCACATACTCACCAGTTAACAGAGCTCACCGTACTGCGTTCACAGCCGCGGAGACACAGTCAGAGCTATTTCCCAACCTTGCTGGTTAGTGTGAGGGAACCACTAATATATCCTGCCAGGCTCAGGTCTGACTGGTTTTTATTATTACTTATAGGGAGTAAGTAACTCAGATTGATTGAAGGGGAGAGTTGGTGGAAGGAAGAAATTGGAATCACAACAGAAAACAGGTGGTTTCCAGGTTCTGCAGAATTTCTTACTCTACCCTAAGAAGCTCTGATGATGTGTTTTAGTCAATGGACTCTTGTTGAAGATTTTGGTCATGAGTATTTTGATATTTCTTAGAGCATATGCTTAATAAATTATTGCTGAAGGAATATGAGATTGCATATAGTGCTAACAGAAACTCTCCAAAAGAAGATTTTGAAGCAAAGCAACATACCTGTAGACTGTTGAGAGATCTATGTAGCTGCAAATCAAGCTAGCAACAAAAGGTCTGAGCAAAGCTGTTTGTACAGACAAGGGCAAAATTGCAATCAATGACAAGTCCTGTAAGCAGAGACCAAGGGGTGGAAATGACTACAGCTTATAGACTGATATCTTGAGCTCATTGAAAGAAATCTCCTGGAGCCGCTATATGCAACATGACCTTGGGGCATGTACCATGAGACCATTTTTGGTAAAACTGCCTTATAAGGAGATCTTTGGGTGTTTAATTAACTGCACAATCTTCTTGGAACTAGTCTAGGCTTGTAGAAGAATTTTTCAAGGGTCAGCAGTGTTATAGAGAGGTTCTAGAAATGTGTCTCTTTCAAACAATGTGTACTAAATATATCTTTTGCGTGTTCTAATGTTTAAAAGACCTTGACAATAGAGCATGCAGCACTGATTGCCTCAGATCATGAATAATAGGACAACTGAAGGTGTAAATAATCCCCAGATTTTATTTTCCATCAATATTTTCAGCACTACAAAACTTTGCTAGAACTCCAATCCAAAGTTATTTAACACAGTTTCTGAACTTACCTTCTCTGGGGATACTAACAATCAGAGAAATGGAGGAAGAGGCAGCCAAGACAAAGGACACAAGCAGGTTAGAAACTAGAGCATAAACTGAGTGACCAGTACATTGCTCCAGAGTGACAACACATGGAAGGAGGTACTTCAATTCGTAACTCACTATAGTCAGATCATTTACTGTTCTGTAGACTTGGCTTCTGTCCATGCAACAGTCAAGTCCAAGTGTAAAAGTGAGGTAGTAGTGAGCAAGGAGATGGCTGCCAGAAACAGACTGAAGTTAGGGTCACCCTTTTGACTTGAATGACCAAGCCTCTATATAAAAGTCTAATTGCCTATTGAGATCTAAATACATTTTTTCAGACTACTTAGAGGCAAATGACTCAAGGATGAGAATCTGTAACAGAGAAGGTAGGAAGCACATACTCTAAGAAACCATTAGAGTGAAAATGCAAGGGAGCAGCATGGGCATTCATCCAATGTTGTGTAATAAACAAAATGACTATAAGATATTTATGGTTATAAAAATTAGAGAATTACTGTTCATGGAGGAAGAACACTATGCAGTCAATAAATAATTGAAACCATAGTTCCTCTTGGCTTCTACTGACCTTTCAGTCAGGAAAATTAAAGTGCTTTAATTAAGCTTAAGATCTTCATCAATTTGTTTAATTCTTTTGGAAGAGCTATTTGGGACTAATGTGTCTAGAACTTCCATTGTCATTGGTGGCAGATCTGCCACTTTAAGGACAGAAAGAATAGAAAAAACACATAATTAGAGACAACCTATCCTGTTGGAAATCATTCCAAAAGCACAATCATTACCTTAAGGCTTTATATACAATGATAGGCTTTAAAGTCAGTCTGCCAAGGGTTTGAATGCTTCTCTATTACTCCCTTACTTGATTTTTCAGTGCCTCCATTAGCCCATCTGTAAAAAGGAGATGATATTGCCTCTTAGGATGGCTGTGAGGATTAAGTAAGATAATACATGTGACATGCTTAGAACCATGCCTGGCATATGGGGATGTCCCCATATATGTTAACTATTATGATTGTTGTATGATAATAGTAATTCTAAGTTAGGGTGGGCATGGGTTAGAGAATGGGTGAGAAGCACAGATAAGATGTATTTATTTGCCAATGCTATGGTGCAATGCTGGCCAATGAGCCATTTTTCTCGTGTATACGAGTAACCAAAGAATGACATTTGATTTCACCAAATTCATTAAGCAGAGATTTTCCAGTGTTACAGCAGTGAAGATAAATAAGTATGTGAGTCTGGAAGAAATGTAAGACAAATGTAAGACCAGGCTGAATCAGACACCCCTTAAAGAAGAATTCAGTGGGATGACTCAAGCAACACCTCATAGGAGTGAGAAAACTTTCATCTGCCCCTTCTAGGCTAGAAGACCTCTGATATTGGGCATCATGTCTTATTCCAGAAAGCATTCTCCATGCCTGCTGCAGTGTCCGATTCACAATAAACATTCAATAATTGATAAACAAACAAATAAGCAAACCAGACATTTAATCTTATGCAAATCCTGATTTATATGAATCCCAGTTTGGATATTCTTTCTCTTATTCTTGAAATAATGGGGTTGTGCTAGTATCTTTAAAGTCCTACAAGATCTTCCATTGTAAATATCTTAAATAGAAAAAAAATGAGGAATTTCCTGAGAAAATTAGAGTCATTGTATAGAGCAGTGTCTCAAACCTTAATATTGCTACAACTCACTTGGTGGTCTTGTGAAACACAGAGTCTTCTTTGGTAGGTCTGGGAGAGACTTAAAATTCTGAGTTCCTAAAAAGCTCCCATGTAATGCTGATGCTTCAGTTTCATGGACCACACAAGTCACATAGCAAAGGTTTAGATGGTTGTCGTGGATCTCCTCTCTTAGATTATCAGAGAGAGGGAAGAATGTCCTTAGACAGGTATAAATACATTACTATTTGGGTTCAGAGGAGAAACGGAGGATCCATGTTATTGAAAAGGCTTTGTGAAAGACATGACATTTGGCCTTCAGTTGAAGGTTTGTGTAGGATTTGTGACATTACAATTTGCAAACTATTTTTCCCTTCATATTTCAATGATTATTTACAGGAATCTTCTAGACTCTTTGAAATCTCACAGTGATCCAAAGAGAAGTGGACATGGATTTTGAGCTCCATTTTACAGAACAGGAAAAATGACTCAGAGAGGCTGGTGAATTTCCAGGCTGGTGAATAGCAATTCTGAGGCTAGCATGACGGTCTCTGGAATCATACTCAGTGTTTTCGTTCAAACACATCGCACTTCCTCTGAGTAGATGAGGCTTAAGACCGCAATGCTATGAACTTGTCACTCATGAAAGTTGACATTGCTCACCAGGACCTGAATAGTGAGGAAGCTGTAATGAACAACATCACCATACGATACAATGAAGCTAGAAAAAAAAAAAGCTATTTCTCTTCTCACTTACCAGCTATTTTCAAGATTCAAAGCCTCAGGTCAGAAATTCTCATTAGGATTAAAAGGGACAGAATCAACAACAAGGCTTTGATAACATTCATTTTTTTTTCCTATGGAATAGGATCCGCAGAGATAATACACCCAAGAACTATGCAACCCAGAGTTTGTCAACAGATCTGGTCTCTAGACCTTACTCTCTTAGTCTACACTAATACTCAGGCAGTTGTTTTAAAACTTTGAAGAGGTTTTGAATTTCACTATCAGATGTTTTCCCCTCTGAGTATTCTTGAAGGTCAAAGGTGTAAAGATAAATATGTCTGAGAAAACATCAAACATTAACAACATATTAGTAAACCATCATAGCTCAAGTATTTAGACGTTACTTAAATTTTAATAAATGCTTTCTTCAAAATCCTTTGTTCAGCTCTGATTGATCTTAAACAGCTTTGTCTCCATAGAGATTTACCAGTAAAGTGAGTAAAATGTAAATTTATATTTTAATTTTTCCCTGTGGTTCCAGATAAAATTTTCCTAGAAAATGAGAACAATTGATTGGCTCTTACAGAGCCAAAGCAATTCCCATGTCCTTCGCCTAGTCCTAATTTTGGTTCTTTGAGTTGCCCATAGAGGATATCTCTGAAAAATAGCTTATTCAGCAAGACCTATACATTAAAAATTGCTGGGGTGGAAGTTACCAGATTCTGTATTCTTGGTGTGGTGGCCCGTACCACTCAAAAACATGTATTCCATCCTAACTTCTCATTGTCTGGTACTTTTCATTTGTACCAATTCCACTTTTGTGGGCTTGCATGTAAAAAATAATGCAAGCAGCTTCTTCAGAAGTTGAGAAAAATCTATCCTTACAAATGCTCTCTCAAGCAACAGGGATGGTACCACAGGCTTTGAGACAGATGGTAGCCAATCCAAATTCAGTATGGTAAGCAGGCACCACTCAATAAAACTGTAATTGCCGCATATGGTATCTGCTAACTTGTTTAGAAAATGGATATGCAGCATTAGCTCAAAGCATTTAAATGGCCTCATAGCACTGGACAGCATGTTGGGCTGCCACCTGGAAGACCCAAATTTCATAGCAGATGTAACAGTAGAAGAATAAAGCTGGTGGTTGATAGTCCTGGGATGGAGATGACATAGTCAGCACCCAGCTGTTCCCCCCACCCGCGCTGACTCCTATCGCTTTGGTGTCACTTCCACCAAGTCCTGAAATCACTCATGTATTGTATTCTCCTCCCCAAGAGAGACAGAGAGAGGAAAAAACAAAAGCAAAAACAAAGACACGCACTAAGCTATACCATAAGGCTGAAATGGGAAGGGGTCTGTGTCCCTACTATACCCTGGGAAACGTGGAAGATGCTTTAGAATGCAGTTCAGGGAGGAAAAAAAAAAAAAAAAAAGGATAAAGATCTGGATGGAGAATGCCCGACATATGTGCAAATTTGTGCCAAAAGATGGGAGCCAAGACAGAAGAGAAGGTTCCTTCTGAGAGTGCCGAAGAGATCTTTGCAATTTATCATTTGCATTTGTCTTGTCTGGCAAACAATAAATAACACTTCACACTTGCCGAGGAGGTCAGCTTATCGGACTGCTGACTTCAGAGACTGATAAGGAGTGAAACTTATCATTCTTATCATTTCTCAAAACAGGGTCTCCATAATCCCCCCTCCCAAGTTAGGTAGGAGAAATGAGTATAAGAGAAATAGAATCTCAAGATCTCAGTCTATTTAAAGACAAGGATATTAAAGGAAGGAACAAAACTAATTGTTTTTCAGAAAGATCACGGAGCAATATTCACTTTTGAACATTAGTGCTTTGCGCTACCCCACCCCAATCTAAATTAAGAAAACCCACAAATGCACTTCCCAGACACACTATTGATTTCTGACCTGTAAATTACTCTCCATCAAGAAGGTTTTGGTGCAGACTAGGGGTTTGGAGTAGCCTGGGTACTTCTCAGCTGCAATCTGCATAATGTTTAGTATTCAGTGAGTTAAAGCAGGCAATGAAAGGGAACTGTCAACGCAATCTAGAAGATATAAAGAAATGAAGGAGGGGGGAGCCGTATGCTAATAATCCACTCAGTAATTAAGTGAAGATCGCTGCCAAGCGCCACTGCCACTTTCAAAGGGTAATTTGTACAGGAAATCATAGAGTCATTGTCAAATCATTTCAGGATAAAAGGAAAGTCATCAACTGAGATAAGATAAATGCTGGGTGTCTGGCAGCATGTGCCCTAGGAAATGCCTTTGCTTTTTAAATTTTTTTCCTAAAAAAAAAAACAAAAACAAAAACCTTGCAGAAGTGGGGCTAGAAAAACTTGACAGGTTGAAATGTACATTTACTATTAATAATAGGGGCAATCTATGCATGGATGCGTTTTTAAATAGGTTACTTGAACAAAAAATGGTAAAATAAATCAGTTAAGAGGACTTAACTTGTAACTAGTGTACTGCATGTGATTTTTCGCCTCCTCTCCCCTCTTTTACCATGCAGAAGTTTTCAGTCATTTCCCCTTTGCTTCCCTATTTTAGCTAAATTATAGTATTTCAAAAGTAGTATTAAGCATCCCATTCTCTTAGGAAGACAACACTTCCATCTCTGGAAAATTAAAAAAAAACTTTTTTTTTTTTTTTTTTTTTAGGGAAATCTAAGGTTGAAAAAAACCATGTTACTCCCACTGCTTCCTTTTTATGCTGTTTTGATCTTTCTTTATCTCACAAGAAATCCTGCAGAATTAATGCATGCAGTTTGTGAGGTAGCTCTAGTCTTTGTGTAGAAGTGGAGAGTACAGGTTGTTGTTTTTCTACATGTTATTCTTCTGGAAAAATCTCCACAAAATGAGACATGTATTTTGTTTGTCATTCAAATTTACGTGCTCCCTCCTTGACTTATTCTGACTTAACCTGTGTTAGACAAATGTCTCCAAAAAGAATAAATTGATGCATGCATTTGCGGGTAGTTATTTCTACACAGTGAAATTGATTCCTTGGATGAAATGTTTCACCCAAATATTTCCTTAAAACTGATGTCTTCTGTCATTCTGAAAGAAAAGTTTGTTTGCTCTAGGGAGCAAAATGTCGCAATGTTTGAGACTCACTCCTAAAGGACTTCCCCCATTCTGGCAGTGCTCCAGCCACAAAACCATGGACGGGGAAATCAAGATAACAGAGCTTCATGGGATCCTTAAACCTCAGACATATGTGAAGTTTGTTCTTTACATAAGAACTATGTCAAATGTTTTTTGGATTGCTTGACAAACCCTTTTCAGATCAAACCATGCATTTTATTATATATGCTTAATAAAGTTATCCATTGAACAAACATATAAAGAGTAACTTCCTTTGCGCCAGGCATTATGTTAAGACGCTGACCCCACTAGCAAAGAGTTTATTTCTAATGAGAGAAGCAAACAAACAAATAACTAATTAATGTGTGTATCTTTCATTCTTAATTATGCGTATTAGTTGTCATCACAGGATTTTTTATTTGGTTCTTAATGTGAAAGGACTTTTGGCTAATTTTGTGTAGACTTGTACACAATTCCTTTAGAATAGTTATGAACCTGTACATTTGTCCTTTCTCCTCCCTCCTTTCTCTTTCTTCCTTTCTCCTTGCTTTCCTTCCTTTCTCTCTCCCTCTCTCTCTTCCTTCTATTTATCTGCCATCCACCAGGTACTGTTATCCATCTATCTGTCCGATTCTACGGCATCTCCTGTGTGATAAATATTGTGATATATGTCAGAATGTAAAGACATTTCTGCCTTTGCAGTTACAAATTAATGAATGAGTGTTGGGAAAGAGAATATAGAATTAAAGAAAACAACTGTCATAAAACATCAGGATTTTGTTCTATGAGTTAGACAACTATGCCCTGGGCAGAGTTTATAGAAGTATTTTGGGGATAAAATTGAAGTTACCAATTTAACACAATTGATCATTTGATTCTCCTGTAAATCTTGTCTGTTTCCTTAAATTTCAGTAATTCCAGGAAGCAATGGAGGAGGGAGCTTATAAAGCAGACATACTAAGAAGCCTGAGCTGACCATAAGAGATAAATGCCCATCTACCTATATAGCTATATGTCTATCTATATCTTATGTCTTATGGTCAGATATTTATATGGATATACCTCAACTATTAAAGCATAATAGTCTGGGACCTATTAGTCTAATGGCATACAATTCCACACAGTGTATTAAAGTTTGTTAGGAGAATACAAGAACTGATATTCTTAACAATGACCCTGAATTGTCATGAACCTCTTAAAATATATAAGGTTTCATTGGTTATTTAGTATAAGATTAACTTTATTCGGTATCTCCAAATTGAAATGTTACTGCCTCTTTTGTAGAAAAGAAAAAGCAAAAACAAAACAGGCCTCAAAGTGCATAGACCATACAGACATACTTCATTTTATTGTACTTCACTTTACTGGGCTTCACAAGAAATGCATTTTTTCTATAAATTGAAGGTTTGTGGAAACCCTGTGTAGAGCAAGTCTATGGGCGCCATTTTCCCAACAGCATTTGCTCACTTCCTGTCTCTGTGCCACATTTTGGTAATTCTCACAATATTTCAAATTTTTTCATTATTATTATATTTGTTAGGGTGATCTGTGATCAGTGCTCTTTGATGTTGCTATTGTAGTTGTTTTGGGGGCACCATGAACTGTGCCCATATAAGATGGTGAACTTAATAAATGTGTGTGTCTTGACTGTTCCACAGACTGGCCATTTTCCTGTCTCACGCCTTCTCCTCCCTCACTGTGGTCCTCCCTATTCCCTAAGGTACAATATTGAAATTAGGCCAGCTAGGAACCATACAATGTCTCCTAAGTGTTCACGTGAAAGAAAGAGTCTCATATCTCTCACTTTAAATCAAAAGCTGGAAAAGATTAAGCTTAGTGAGGAAGACATGTAGAAAGCTGATATAGGCTGAAAGCTAGGCCTCTTGAACCAAACAGTTAGCCAACTTGGGAATGCAAAGGAAAAGTTCTTGAGGGAAACTAAAAGTGCGACTCAGCGAACACACAAATGATAAGAAAGAGAAACAGCCTATTTGCTGATATGGAGAAAGTTGGAGTGGTCTAGATAGAGGATCAAACCAGCCACAACATTCCCTTAAGCCAAAGCCTAATCCAGAGCAAAGCCCTAACTCTCTTCAATTCTATGAAGGCTGACAGAGGTGAGGAAGCTGCAGAAGGAAAGTGTGAAGCTAGCAGAAGTTGGTTCATGAAGACTTAAGGAAAGAAGCCATCTCCACAACAGAAAAGTACAAGGTAAGCATCAAGTGCTGATATAGAAGCTACAGCAAGTTCTCCAGAAGATCTAGCTAAGACCATTAATGAAGATGACTACACTAAACAACAGATTTTCAATGTAGATGAAACAGTCATATATTGGAAAAAGATGTCATCTAGGACTTTCATAGCTAAAGAGAAGTCAATGCCTGGCTTCGAAATGTGGGCTGACTCTCTTGTTAGGGTCTAATGCAGCTAATGACTTGAATTTGAAGCCAATCAATGCTCATTGACTATTCCAAAAAATCCTAGGGCTAAAAATCCTTAAGAATTATGCTATATCCACTCTGCCTATGTTCTATAAATGGAACAACAAAACCTGGATGATAGCACATCTATTTTCAACATGGTTTACTGAATATTTTAAGCCCATTGTTCAGACCTACTGCCCAGAAAAAAAGATTCCTTTCAAAATATGGTTGCTCACTGACAATGTACCTGGTCCCCTAAGAACTCTGGTGGAGATGCATAATGAGGTTAATGCTGTTTTCATGCTTACTTACATAGCATCCATTCTGCAGCCCATGGATCCAGGAGTAATTTTGACTTTCAAGTCTTATTATTTAAGAAATACATTTTGTAAGGCTATCACTGCCTTACTGTATATAGTGATTCTTCTGATAGATCTGGACAAAGTAAATGAAAATCTAGAAAGGATTCATCATTCTAGATGTCATTAAGAGCATTCATGGTGTATAAGAAGAGGTCGATATATCAACATGAACAAGAATTTGGAAGAAGATGATTCTAGCCTTCATGGATGACTTTGAGGGTTTTAAGACTTCCATGTAGGAAGTAACTGCAGACATGGGAAATAGCAAGAGAACTAGAATCAGAAGTGCAGCCCAAAGATGGCAATGAATTGTCTCCATCTCATGATACAATTTCAGTGGATGAGGAATTGCTTCTTATGGATGAACAAAGCAAGTGGTTTCTTGAGATAGAATCTACTCCTTGTAAAGATGCTGTGAAGTTCATTGAAATGATAGCAAAGGGTTTAGAATATTATATAAACTTAGTTGATAACACAATGGCAGGGTTTGAGAGGGCTGACTCCAATTTTGAAAGAAGTTCTACTGTGGGTAAAATTCTATCAAATAGCATCACATACTACAGAGAAATGGTCTGTGAAAGTAAAAGTCAATCTATGTGGCAAACTTCACTGTTGTCTTATTTTGAGAAATTGCCACAGCTACCCAAACCTTCAGCAACCACCACCCCTGATTAGTCAGCAGCCATCAAGCTCAAAGCAAGACCCTCCACCAGCAAAAATATTATGACTTGCTGAAAGCTCAGATGGTGGTTAGCATTTTTTAGCAATAAAGTGTTTTATAATTAAGGTAAGTATATTTTCTTAGACATAATGCTATTGCACACTTAATAGACAACAGTATAGTGTACACATAACTTTTATATGCACTGGGAAACCAAAAAATTCATTTGACTCACATTGTTGTGATATTTGCTTTATTGTGGTGGTCTGGAGCTGAATATACAGTATCTCCGAGGTAATATCTCCCTGTACAGTGGGTTGTTAATTTTCAATCTCATGATTTGGTTAAACTACTATGTTTTTAGATTTTACTAAAGGTTGTGATAATGCTAAATTAAGAAGCTTGAGGATATTTCTCAATTTTACATGAAATATTCTGTATCCTTTAGTACACATTATTGTTCTCTAAGACAATTAGGAGCATATAATATTGCCCAAATATATTTGACCATAATATCCCTTTATTTTTATTTTTTTAAACATTTGTTTATTTGAGAGAGACAGAGAAAGAGAGAGAGAGAGCTTGTGCATGTACGGGCATGAGTGGTGGGAGGCACAGAGGGAGAGAATCTTCAAGCAAACTCCCCACTGAGCATGAAGCCCTACTGGGGGTGGGGGGCCTGAGCCTGACCTAAGCCAAAAACAGGAGTCGGATGCTTAACTGAATGAGCCACGCAGATGCCCCAATAATACCCCCTTTTGGGAGACTTGTGATCATGAACATATCCATTCCAAGGAAAAAGAAAATTTATCAAAGCTCCTATTTTATCGAGGTTTAGGAAAGTTGAAACAATCATCTTTTTTATATCCATATATTTGACAAGCAAATCAATTAAAAATAGATCATTTTTTCAAAACTCTTGACTTGAAAGAGTTTAATATTAAAAGCTACCACTCAGTGAGGGTTATGTCCACTGACTGAGCTAAGAATTTCACAGATATCATCTTTTAATCCTTCCTACATCCTTGCATAGTAGGTGAGCACATTTTCATTCTAAAAATGAATAAAAACCATTAACCTTATAACTGGTCAAGGAAGATTTAAACGCAAATCAGTCTAGTGTCAAAGAAATACTCTCTTCTATGGCTTCATTCATTTTAAGAAGCACCAAAAATTGTTTCAGAGGAGAACCTGTAAACAAGTAATTTATTTATTAATGTATTTAGAAATTATTTGAACCTAACCTGTATAATATGTTCTGAGATTCCACTGACTAGACCTAATCCTAGAATAATAACTTTTAAATCTTTGTATTTTTGAGAAATAATGAGAACAGGATGAGGTCAAATACACTTTTAGAAAACAAATGCACTCTGGTCTTATCAACCTACACAATGAACAGTCTTGGAGAATAATGTGTTTTGTAACATGAAACATCTTGTAAAGTTGCTAATTAAAAAAACCATTAAGAAATATAGACAGATATGTATAAAGGGACCAAAATTTGCTATGGAAAGCAAATATTACTTTTAGTCTAACATTCTCTATGATAGGTAACTAATGAAATTAAGGAAATCAATTTTATTTTGTATGGCTGAAACATTTTCTCTTCTTGATCAAATTAACAAATGGTTTCTTAGGATGTGTGGAGATGATTTCTAAAGTTGTCTTCCATTAATTTGTCCCTTCCCAAATGTGCAGGCCACTCTTCTTATTTGGGTAGACTCTATTTCTTCTCCTCTTCAATCACGGATGGCCTTTAGACTTGCTTTACTAAACAGAATGTAGCAAAAGTGATGCTGTGGCAGGTCTGGGTCTAACCTTTAAGAGGCCTGACAACATCTTTCTGGGGAATTCAACCACAATGATATAAAGAAAATTGAGCAAGACTACTGAATAAGGAAATATTACGGGGGGGGGGAGGGGGACAAGTACATGAGCAATGAAATGCCAGACCTATGTGAGTGAAGCCTTTTTGGGTGTTTCAACTCAGACCAGTGGCAGCTAAAAGCCAGCTGAGTGAGTGACCTCAGTTAATGGCAGATAGAGGCAGAGTAACTGAGTCCTGCCCAAGTTCTGGACCCACAGAATCACAAGAAATAATGCATTGTTATTGTTTAAAACCTCTAGGTTTTGGTATGAATTACAATGTCATAGATAATTGGAAAAAAAAAGACTGAGTTAAAAGAATTAAAGAATATATTTATTATATATTATATATATATATATTCTTAACTATATTCTGCAGATTTGTATATGTATTTAAGGTCCTAAGAGATTAAAATATAACTTATCAAAATTCAAGTTACCAAAGGTGCTACCTGCTTCCTCGAATTAGTTTTTAATTCCCTGCTTTTATCCAAAAATGGGAAGTTTAGATTAAAAAAAATTACAGGAAAAGACTGGACTTTTTTTAATTTTTATTTTTTTTTAAAGATTTTTATTTATTTATTTGACAGAGAGAGAGACAGTGAGAGAGGGAACATAAGCAGGGGGAGTGGGAGAGGGAGAAGCAGGCTTTCCGCGGAGCAGGGAGCCCGATGCAGGGCTCGATCCCAGGACCCTGGGATCATGACCTGAGCCGAAGGCAGACGCTTAACGACTGAGCCACCCAGGCGCCCCAAGACTGGACTTTTATAGAAAGTGAAGAGTGAAATCTGAGAAAACATCAGAAATACTTTTCAAAATGTTAATTTTTTGGCAACACTTAAAAAATAAACTATGAACTTTAATGTCCAGGGCAAAATAATCAGGTTTTAGATTCAGTTTGTAAAGTGCTATCTTTAGTATAAAAATGTTTATTTCATAATTCATTAAGAGAATTTCCATTTAAAAAATTTATGCACTATATTATTCCTAAAAGATTTTCAAAAAGTGTTAAAGGAAGAAATTTAATTTGAATTTATAACGATCAACTTGCTTATTCAACTAAATGGGTAAGCAGTCAGCTCTTTTAAGCATGGATGTTTGGAGGATGACAAGCATATTTGAGAAGAGTGATTTTTAGAAAACAAAAAATCCTAAGTAACTGTGCTATTTGGAACCAATTGCCATGGTGTTCCTGAGCAATAACCAGTTTTCCCAGCAGAGAATTTTATTTAGTATGGATGGTTTGCAATAGCTGGAAGGTCAACTTGCAATGTGACTTGCATTTTTTCATAGGCAGGTCATGACCCAAATCACTGAAGGGAAAAAAAAGGAAAAAAAGACCCTCTATTTTTCTAAACTTCCCGAGGCTCACAGACTTCTTAATACGTAGAAATAGCTTGGAAACCCTGACTGCATGAGTGGTCCAATCACAGCCTCTCATTTTCTCCTTTGCAAATGAAGGTGATATTCACAACCCTATTGGAAATTCTCAAACATAAGCTAGTCCCGAACATACTAGAAAATATTAGTTAGTCCAGCACTTTCCTTTGTTTAAGTAATAATTGGTGTGAAAATTATTTTGCTTAACACTAATTAATATTAAATAGGAGTGGGTTTAAAATAGCACCTTTTTTTCCTCAAGGTATCACAGAAGAGATTTACAAAGTAATGAGTTAAAATACTGGGAGCAGCGTGACTCTGCCGGCAAATGGATCAGCCATTATATGCCCAACAATAGCTCACACACGTATAAGTAATTAATGTCCTTCAAATGTACTTTATCATACTTACTTTTCACAGTGTTAAATTATTACCCTAATTTTTATTCCAAAGACTTTCTTATTTATCTGGTATTGAATTATTTTATTGAGCATATTACCATTTATTTTAAAAAATCACTATCATTTCTATTATTTTTGAAGGAGCTTTCTAGTTCATTGCTCTGCATATAATCTCATGCGCCACTTCTTGAGTATTATAAAAAATTTAAAATAAGAATGGTATAAAAATTAAAAACCCAGCGAGACTAAAACCTATTAACTGCTTTGTTTCTCTCTGTGTAGCTACAAAGGTAAAGTAAATAGATCTCTTTTTTCAAGTTTGTTTAGGGCAAATGCATATTTTTTGTGTGGATGTGAAATATATTTGTGATTATTTTTATTATTCTCTTATTAAGCAAAAACAGGTAAGTCTATTTTGTTATATTAAGTATTAGATATACAGTATTTTGTAAAAGATATGTAAATCAAATAATTTGTTTTGTTCAAATATTTTTCATGAATGAAATATCAGACTAGTTTGCAGGTTAGCCGCTGATGTTAATGATCCATCTTTCAAAATGAATGCAATGGTTTTATGCAATCAGTGAATGGCCAAGATTTCACAAAGGGTGATCACTGAATGCACAAAGTTGAAAACAAACCCCAATACACAGGACAATAAATGTGGTGGCAGTGAATAATTATTGGTCTTACAAATCCTAATCGTTTTACGGTTTATCTTAATAGCAGTTAAATATGTTCTTTGAATTCCTTTATCTGTAACAATATTTAGATTTTTTTTTTCAGGCTTCTGTTGGTGATATTTTCCAAATCAAGTGAAGGAAAAGAAAACTCAGTCATTATAAAACATAAAGCAATCTGTAAAATTATAAAGCTTTTTCCTTCCTCTCCCCCACTCTCCTTCCCACATCAAATGTAGACCATATGCCAAGGCTACTCCTTAACTCTAACTGACTGTTGTTACTGTAGTAATCAGTCTCTGTCAGAGCAATTACTTAAAATCATCCGTCCTGGTTGTTTTTCACAATCCACAGCACACTGAGCAGAACAATGCAGCTGACAATCCCAATGGCACAGATGGAATTATCATACCTCACACCCTGCCTGACTGACAGTTACCTGCAGGAAGGGGGAAGGACCCTATCATCTGGAGGGGCAGCTTTCTTGTTGCCAAAGAGGGAGAGAGAAAGCCCTTGCTGCACCTTTGTCATCTAGGGAATCAGCAGAGACTTCCTCCTGGCATGTGCAAAACAAACAATGACATTATTCTTCTGGATAGCAGCGGGGCGGGCATTATCCGTGTTGAGACACTGGTTTTAAGGTATTAAACAGGTTAATCGATAGGTGTTCCAGCCTTCACAAGACCCTAATTAGCAGACCATATGGATTGAAATTCATTAGCCTCTCCTACCTTTTGCCAGATCAATATTTCCGGGAACTGTCCCAAAGTACATTGTTTAGAAATATGTTCGTTTCTTAGATCTCCCAACCAATAGTTGTTGGGGTGTTTGTGTGCTTGTACGCATCCGTGACAAAGACAGTTTCAGGGTTACGGTTGGGGACGTTGATAGAGTCTGACCCAATTGCATCAAGTGGTACAACCCCCATTATATTTGGAGGAGCAAGTTTTTGAACAAAAGTCCTTTAAGCAAATAGTATCCTTTCTCATCCTGCCTTTTATTCAAAACAAACAGACACAAAGATAAAAAGGGAAGTCTTTGGGGTGGGGGCTGGTGGGGGGAGTGGGAGAGGCAGAGGCGGGATTTTACTAGGGTAGAAAAGTGAATCAAACAAACAGCATCTTTCCTGAACTGCTGATCCCAAAAAGACCTGCCTCTCTCCAAGTGGTGCCGACTTCAATCAGTCAGCCTGGAACCAGCAGAGTCAAGCCGCTAGGGCAAGAGCATCTGCTTTAATGAAAGTCCCTGCAAGCTTTAGGCGCCTCCATAATACTAAAAGCTAGAAATGTATTCATATTCATTCTCAATGAATTCAGCTCAAAATAATTAGAGGAAGGAAGAGGGGGATAACTTCTGGGTTTCCATCCTTTAGTCTTGAACCATCTTATGCCAAATGAAGCACAGGGCACAGGAGCATAACGGGTACATTTGCAGCATAGGGACATCAAGAATGTACATGTACCTATATGCATGTATATTCTTTCCATAACATTGTTTTGACTGGTAAGATTCAAAACACTAAACGGGAAGGAATTCATTTATTTCAGTAAGGACAAATAGAAGAGCTGAATCCTTATGGCGTGCTGATGATGAAACCTACATTAATCATAAACCTCGATGGGCCACCAACAGGCTTTGTTGAATCATTTTTAACCCATTGGGTGACTCTGTGGCTACCCTTCTGCTAGACTTCTTGGAAGTCTGTCCTCATTTGGAGTTGGAATATTGAAGTTACAGGATACTCCTGGGTAATCAGAATTTATTGCATTGCTGTTGAGAAAATTGCCTGAAATAGAGGTTGCTAAAGAGGCACCACCAAATACAGGTCTTCTGGTGGTATTTGTTTCTTGGACATCAGGGGATTTTAATGTGAAGCAAGTAAAACCATTTTAATTTTGCATTCAGTTAAATTTGGGCACTGTGGTCTGGGAAGTGCTTCATCACTAAAATCTGGGAAGCTTTGGGAAACCCTGTTTACAAGGGCTGGGAGCTATTCTCCATCTGTAGGTTTGGGAAAGGGGTAGGTGACAAAAAAAACTCTCCACATTGACTAGGAGTCAGTGGCCTATTGGAAATGGAAGGAAAAGGGAGGATGTAACCTGAACTCAGAGTTTCCACCTGAGCTGACCAAGACAGTGGCCACCAGCCACGTGCAGCTAGTGAGCACCTAAAACATGGCTTTTCTGAATTGGGAAATGCTGTAATTGCAAAGTACACACTAGATTTTGAAAACTTAGCATAGAGCACTGGGTGTTATAGGAAAACAATGAATCACGGATCACTACATCAAAAACTAACGATGTATTATATGGTGACTAAAATAACATAATAAAATAAAATTTAAAAAAAGAATACAAAATATCTCATTAATAGTTTTTGATACTGATGATATGTTGAAATAACATTTTTGATATATTGGGTTAAATACACTGTATTATTACAATTATTGTTACCTGTTTCTTTCCCTCCCTCCCCCCCTTTTTTTTAGCGTGGCCACTAGACAATTTAAAATTATGTATGTGGCTCACATTATATTTCTACTGGATAGCATGGGCCTACCCAGTCCATACCCTATGTCAGTCCTTTCACATGTGTTTTTTCTTTAAATCGTTACAGTAACTTGATGAGGGAGTTATGACTATTCCCTATTTATTGACAGGAGCCAAGCATCAGACACATCAGGGAACTTGCTTAAAACATACAGGTACCAGGCAGGAAAACTGTACACAGAGGAGATTAGTTTCATTCCAAAGGCCCTCTTCTTTCCAGAAGGTCTTATGTCTTCCATGTCTTATTGTTGTTCCTATGAGGTGGAATGAAAGTAAGGGTTTTGATTTTTAATGCACATGTTGTCACCTCTGCCTCATCTAGTGTTTCTTGATGGCGATGCTATTGTCATTAGGGTAGGGAAAATTCTAGCTTAGATGAGACTCTCCAGGATCTGCACAGGATCTTTAGTGTCCCTGGCCAGAATCTACTAAATGCTATAGCTCTTTCTGAGCTCCTACGAATGTGATAATCAAACGAGCTCCCCCTCCATTTTCAAATAACCCCTAGGGGGATGGGACCAGCCTGCGTTTGGAGACATTAAGCTGTAGACTAGGAGGTCTGCAAATTAGAGCCCCAAAGTCACATCCTGTTTTTGTAAATAAAGCTTTCTTGTAACATCGACATGCCCATTTGTTTACATATTGTTCATGGCTGCTTTTGCACTACAAAAACAGAGTTGAGCAGTTAAGACGGAGACTGTACGGGGTGCAAAGCTGAAAATATTTACAATCTGGTTCTTTACAGAAAAAGACTCTGGGCCCAACTCGATCCATCTCCATATATCATTCTGCCTATCAATTAACACTCTTGCTTTAGGACTTGCGTTTTAGGGCTCGTCTCTTCTTGATTCAGTTTCCTTGCATTTCCTACCTCTTGGGTGCGTTATTCCCACCTCGCCACACACATAAACTTCTAAAATGTGGCTTGCTACTTCCAGGTCTTTCTGTAGTGGTATTGTGGTTAGAAAGCCCAAATTCCATTCTGGGTCCTACCACCTACTTGTTGCGTGGCCCTGAGCCAGTCTGTCCTTAACTTTTTTGAGGTTCCCTTTGCCCATCTGTTACAGAAGGCTAATCATTCTTCCTTCTTAAGAATTGTGGTGACTAGGAA
Organism: Phoca vitulina; assembly: GCF_004348235.1. Taxonomy (NCBI): domain Eukaryota; kingdom Metazoa; phylum Chordata; class Mammalia; order Carnivora; family Phocidae; genus Phoca; species Phoca vitulina. The sequence goes on from NW_022589728.1 coordinate 39,172,320, forward strand.
AGGTTCCAATGGTAGTAGAGCACCTAAAATAATACCTGGAACGTAACAGGTCTCTCTTCTTTCCCTCAGCGGGGTCCAGCACCAAGACTGCCTCGTTTTCTTCTTGTCCTTGTGGATGACCATGCCACCATAGTGGGTTCCATCTGTTCCCCTCATAGGTTCTAGTGTTACTTCAAGTGTTACTTCTGCAGTCCTCAACATCCTCATGTTGAGAGGATTTCTCTCACTAGCATTTGTTTGTCAAGCAGGCTGGTCAATGACCACTAATACCAGGGATCTAATGAGAAGGGTCACCGAAATAGACTGCTCAAGCAAAGAAGAGGGCATTGAATTCAATTTGTAGTTGACCAGATGCTTAAAAATCAAAGAGGTGTCATGTTGTCTTATTGCTTAAAGCAAGTAAATAACCTTGCAAAGAAGTTCAGAATTAATTGGAGTTGAAATAATTATAGCCGATGATAAGCCAACTACCAGAGAGATGCAATAGTCAAGCTGTGTGGTAACAAATGCATTGATTAACATATGTCAGGACAGCACCGAATGGAACTGAGAAACAGAATTATGAAGGTGAAAAAAAAATAATCACCAGCTTCAACAACAGTTTTTAGTTATAGCTCAGTCCTCTATTTCTGAGATCAGAGAGACTCCATTCTTTAAAAAAAAAAAAAAAGCCATTCCAGTGAGAGAGACTATTAGTCTGAAAGGCCAGCCTGCCATATGACTAGCAAAGCCAATGATTTAGAATAAGCAAATGTATGTTAAGATTCATAGAGAGATCTTTTGATTTTGTAATCAACCGATTAGTGGATTGTCCCCAGCTCCTGCAGTTTGAACAAGGCTCATGAGGGTCATCTCCTTGCAAACGAGGACCTCTGTACCACTCAAAGCAAAAAGTGACCTATTAAAGCTGAAATGCCTTCAGCTGGAGAACTTCAGAGAAACCACTTCACCTAAAACGAGGCTGGTGAGTACAAAAGGACTGGCGTGTGACCCATTTCTAGCCCACAAACTGAAAAGGAATCCTGGAATAACACATATTTGTGCGGCTCTGGAATTTTCAAAGCACTTTTATGTCCATGAACTCGTATGTGAAATGACCAGGTCGGCTGACTTATTGAGGGAAAACAAGATTGCTCTTTGCCGATAGAAACCACCTCCCACCCTCCTGATTTTTTTTCACAGAATTTAGGACATGACTCAGTTTCTTAACACATTGGGGGAAAATTTCTTCAAAGAATGGAGTGATGTGTGAAATTAAGAAACAGAAGGAGCATAAGGAAGACAATATGGTAACACACAGTTAAGTTTCCAAGACTTGAGAATATATCTCTTGCAAAATATCCCTGTATGCTAAAGTGCATTCTGTTTATTCTAGCTCAGTGGCTCAGCTGGTCGTGTAATATGTTAGCAACTGGCAGACTGAAAATGTAGAGCGAGGTTGGACTATCAGGGCTTTCGGCAAGAGGAAACTCTGGGGCTTGGTGTTAGTTCGTAGATTCCAGGGGGGCTTCAAAATGACAAAAAATGCTTGACGGGGAGAAAAAGAAGTGGAAAATAAAGAGAATGATCTAAGAGATTAAGTCCCTCAGACTTAGGCAATGGTTAGCATCCACAGCCCCTCACAGACTTCTGTATTAGCAAAACATAAATATATCCTCAGAGGATTGCAGCTTAATTGGGACTCTTATTATCGGAGCCAATACGGGCTCACTCTAGAAGAGAAGTGTCACAGTAATTGAACCTTCGTTTGGTTTCAGACTCTGCTAGTTGAAGGGAGGACGCTGTTCAACACACAATGCATTCAGGGAAGAGAATACCACTTGGCCAGAGCTCTTTCCAAAGAACTGAGCAAGCCACATCATTTTATAGCAAGTGAGTTCTTGCTAGGGAAGTGATTACCAACATTTTATGTTTTGCAAAAAGCCTCATAAGCATTTGAGAAAATGTGCCCTCATCCACGTTCCTGATGTTTTTAACCTTCATTTATAGATTAGGAAACTGAGGCTCAATGGCTTGGAGAGGCTTGCCAGGGTCACACGGTAATTCAACAGCTAAGTCTCATCGCACAGTCACAATAACAGAAGGATTTAAAAATTGCCTTTCAATTCATTTACTGAATGAATCGTACCTACAGGCTTCTTTTTGGCTTGAAAATAGACACGTCTCCCTACCTCCTTTATGCTGATCTCTTTATACTTTTAAGATGATAGACTTTTCAGGGAAAAAATATTTTGTGTTACTCACAAAAAGACAATTCCATTACACAACCCCATAAAAACAAGCAGAGCATCTTGTATATATTTTAATTGATATTCTTATGTCCATAATTATCTTAATTTCTTTTTTCTGTTTAGGTACAGTGGCCAGTGTTTATTTTCAGAGTTGTCATAAAAGGTCACATCCACCTACAAGTCCTCTGTATTAGAAAGAGATGATTGTGGGGATGCCTGGGTGGTGCAGTCAGTTAAGCAGCCGACTCTTGGTTTTGGCTCAGGTCCTGATCTCAGGGTCATGAGGTCGAGCCCCATGGTGGAGCATGGAGTCTGCTTCAGATTCTCTCTCCCTCTCCCTCTGCCCCTCCTGCTTGTGCTCTCTTTCTCTAAAATAAATACATGAATCTTTAGAAAAAGATGATTGATTGCTAATTGTTTCCTTCAAATCTGCAAAGACAAATACGTCACAGTCGCCTGGAATTCTCTCTCCTTTGGATGTGTTTTAATGTCATGAGATATTTTTCAAATTTCCCAACGACATCTGAAAAATCAAAATCAACCTCCAAGATCTTGGCATTGTGATCATCTGCTAACCAAATAGTAGACTCTTGTTTATCTAAAAACCCCCTAATTTTGACAAGCCTAGAAAACACTCCTATAACTCTAGACTCAGTGTATTTGTGCTGATAGCCACTGAACCACAAATAAGATACTGTTAGCTATATGAATTCTCAAATTATGTATATCAAGACCCTGAAGTTCTTATTCTTTGTAGAATAAGGGCTGTAGGTTTATATGAAAAGGTAAGCAAGTTTTTGGAGCTCTACTCTCAACAAAGACAAAATTTAAAACCAAACTCAACTGACTAGGTCAGGCAAGGTTATTTCTATGTTACAGTTCACAAAGAGAAAAGAATTACTGGAGAGGAAGAGTATGAATTACCAGATCTCTATTAGTATGAAACAGCCTAGAATTTTGGGGGGGAAATATTTTAATAGCCTCATGATTAAATTTTTTTTATCTCTAATATTTCCCAATATAAATCATTTTGAAAATTAGGGATGGACTAATCTCCTTCTCTTTTTACTCTCATTTGTCCTTCTCAGAATCCTCAATAGTTGCGAACTACTTACAGACAATCAAATTTCTGAGGAGGTTACTACTTAAGACCCTCCACTTCCGGGTTCCTTTCTAGAAGAACCATATTTGTGATAGCTTGACTGTTCCCAAAACTGTTCCCAGAATATATCACCAGCTTCTCAAGATATCTTTTGTGTAAAATGTTCCTCCGCTCTTCTGCCAAGTCTTCCCTCTTCTTCAAAGTACTGCTCAGGTCCCACCTTTTCTGTGAGACTACTCATAGAACACTATTCGTTAATAATTGCTTCCTCCACGGCAGTCCTGTAATTTCTTTTACCTGTCATCTTCATTTAGTACCTAATACACACCATACCGTATTATTATAAACCTTAATCATTGCAGTTTCAGGTTCTGTGTATGTCACAAGTGTTGTGTCCCTAGAATCCTGTAATCTGTAACATCTGGTGGCACTGATGATGATTGCTAACACCGAATGCCGTGTGCCGGATAAATAAAGTGGTCCAAGCACCTTATAATTACTAACTCATTTAATTCTCACAGTAATCTAAGAGGTAGGTGCCATTATTATATCTATTTAAAAGATGACAAAACTGAGGCACAGAGCAGGTAAGTGACTTACCTTCTGCCACCCAGATCATAAGTGGTGGAGTTGAAATTTCACCCCAGGTGATTTAATTTGACTCCCATCCACTTAAGTAATATACAGTACTGATGATTATTGAAGGAAAAGGCATGAAATTTTATAATTATGAGCTAATATTTTTTTGCAGCATGAGAAGATGAACCATTCTAAAATAGGTCATATTTAAGTCAAAAGAGATATTTCTTCATAGAATAAAATTTTAGGGATGAGCATCATTTTGTTTTCTTAAAGGAATAGAGATGCAGCTATTTGTATAAAATTGTTTTAGGACTTGAATCAATATCCAGGTGACTCCAATACCTAAGCATCACTGCTTAACTAACCCCCTGCCCCCCCGCTTCTCCATAGAAGTGCACTCTTGTTCTGTCCTCTGTGCTCAGCTCCGTATTGCTTGAGGAGAAACACAAGAAAACCAGAAGTTTTTTTTTTTTTAAGATCTTGAAACAACTGACTTAATATTGAGTGTGTCTAATATATCTCTCCAAAATGATAAGCATGCCTTTATAGAAATACAATAGTTTAATGATGAGAAATGGCAAGACTTTGTTCTTTATTTTTTTCTAATTTTTCGAGGGACTCTAAGCAACCAACCTATGTAATTGGACATATTATGTCAACCTGGGCCATCCATGCATATGAGATCTCTTGTTTAAGATGACAGCTGTCACTCACAGATTATTTTATTGGGATGCAAACTGGACAAATATTTGAAATTTTCTGTAAATTTGATATCAAGGGATTCCTTCATGCACAAACTCCTGAATGACATCTGTTAACGTTTACTATTTTTTATTTTTAGTATAGATTTTATAATCAATATTTTCATTAAAATTTAATCATGTAAATTAGTAGCTACCACAGTTTGTTTGAGAAGCCTTAAAACATTTATACCTTATGACCATTAATTCCACTTACAGGAATCTATCATTAGGAAATAATAAGAATTGCAAAAGAAAAAATTGGAAGCAAGGTTGTTTATTGCAGCATTACTTATGCAGTGAAAAATAAAATCTCCTTAAATATCCTGAATTGGAGGAAGTAAATTATGGTACAGTTGCACAATGGAATATTTATGTAGTAATTAAAAATGAAGAGTGCTTTAATGACATGAAAATGCTTTTAATAATCAGTAACATTAAGCAACATGCAGCACACAAGATTGTATGTACAGTGTGATTATAAAAATTAAAAGAAGAATAGATAGGAAAGAAATCAGAAGATATGCTGCCATATAAATAGCAAAAGAAGAAACCTGGAGAAAAAAGACAAGAAGTTATCATGAAACAATGTTTATAAGGGTATCGCTGTGCAGCGTCTTTGTGGGTGACCCATTGTTTTCTTCTTTATGCATTTCTACAATTTACAAATTTTTAAATGTGGGTTTACTCCTTTTATTATCAGAAAAAGAACGTTTGGTGTAAAAAAGTGAATAGCAATTTCAATAGAAATGGGTAGGGTTCAGAAAGAGACGATAAAATATAAGTTCTGACATTTTATCTTTTGAAACGATTACTGATGTTATTGATGGTCACATGATAGTATTCAGATATATGGCCAAGCAAAACCCTGAAAGGCTTATCCTGGAAAATATCATATTTTAAGTAACCTCTGGTCTTTTGGATGTCTTGCTTATTATCCTTCTTCAAGGAGATTTCTAGTATATGTTTATCAACAATTAGGAATTATGTAAAAGTTCTTTCTTAACATGTAGTTATTAATTTGTGCAATGTTTTGTGAATAAAAGTCATCAGATCCTTTCTGAATATTAACTATGAAGCAGGGACATACATATTTAACCACTTATAAAAAGTACACTAGAGCCTCCATAGTATTTGCTTCCAGCTTAATTTAATTTACTCAGGGTATTTATTCAGTGGATATATATATATATTCAAAAAATATTTTCACATAGCTGTAGAATCCAATACCTTTGTGTGTGTGTGTGTGTGTGTGTGGTGTCATTGACTCTGCTCAGAGCACAGTTCATTCAAAAACAATATGCTTTGATCCAAGACTTATTTTGTCATCTCGAAAAATCCAGAGAGAATAAAACAGACAAGGGGACAGGCTGGGTTATATTCTTCGGGCATCTGAGTGAAGCACAAGGCTGAGATACAAATATGTCTTACGTGTGATAGGTCCTCCTCTGAATAATTATTACACTAACGAAATCTATTTGTAATTCAAACTGTCATTTTCCCATTTCTAATATGTTATTAATGATATTCATTCCAAAGAGAAGTAGTGAAAATAGATTTTTACATAAGACTTTGTAACTGCTCCTCATGCATGTCGTTACATGGAAGTATATGGAAATGCAAAATAAAAATTTGTGGGAAAGATGTTCTTTGCTGTATTGTTTATAAGATTTAAAAAGGAGAATCATTCTAAACACTCAGAGTTGGAAAAAAGAGAGTCCATAAAGACTTTAAATCATCATTAGAAAATATTACGAAGGAGTTTTATTGACATGGGAAAGTAATTTTAGTAAGTAGAAATGTAAAGACCCAAACCAGCATATAAAATTATTGGTAGTGGTTAATTAATAAGTGAATTCTCAGACCTCCCATTCTCTAATTATTCTTTAATAGAAAAGCAGAATTAACTTTGTTTAAAGGAAACAGTCTTAACTCTGGTAGTCTCCAAAGTCTTTTTTTTTTTTTTTTTTTAAGATTTTATTTATTTATCTGAGAGAGAGAATGGGAGACAGAGAGCATGAGAGGGGAAGGGTCAGAGGGAGAAGCAGACCCCCCGCCGAGCAGGGAGCCGGATGTGGGACTCGATCCCAGGACTCCAGAATCATGACCTGAGCCGAAGGCAGTTGCTTAACCAACTGAGCCACCCAGGCGCCCATTAACTCTGGTAGTCTCCAAAGTCTTAATGGCTGATATGGTTCAGACTATATTTCTCAATACTGAAATGACCCAAAGTAATAATCCCATAGAAGAATTTGTTACAAATCAAAATTATAGTTCCAACTGAGGCTAACTAAAAATCCTTATATGTAGACTCATAGCATTTAGCAAGTATAGGGAATTTTGTGATTGTCTACATAACTCCTTTTATAGATGAGGAAACAACCCCAGCTACTTATAAATTAAGCTGAAAAGAGAAGCAGATTTCCTCTCCTCCCAGTGTGCAAGGCTCAATCTCTGAGACAAACCAGTCTCTCTTCTCTGAAGAAACCTGTGTAACATTTCTCAAACTGAGAGTATTCCTTTAAATTCACAATTCCTCCAACCCTGAAATAAAAACAAGAACAAAACAAAACAAAACTGAACCCCAAACACCATGTAAAGGGAAATTACAAATGTAACATTTGATTGTTCTGATTTATTTTTAATTATCCTTTCTACCTTTTGTCTTAATTGGGCAAAGGCAGGAAAATTTGTTCTATGCAATTAAGAGTAGTTATGTGCAAAGAAAATGGAGTCCTATTTTAAATCTTATTTGAACTGGCTCATAGTTCAGTATGTTGCATGAAATTAGAACAAGTATAATATTTAAAAAGCTAATGAGTTTTAGTAGAAATATCCTCACGAATGAAGTGCTAGGATATTTTATACACTGATTTGGGAGTCTAAGGTTCCCCGCCCCCCCCCCAACCCCATCCGCACAAAGCAGAGTTTGGGAAAAGATTAGAGTATTTTGAATTCAATACCCTTTGAGCTGTCATCTCAAAGATTCACTCTAAAAAAATCTATGGTAGAATTCTACAGAGCTTTTCTTAGAAGGAACTAAAGGATATTAGATGTACTATGACAATGGCACTTTTCAAGGAACTCAGAGAAATCCGGTCATGCTTAATGAAATCAGGCAGCAGCCCTGAAGTCAACTGGAATGTTCTGGCTCATTTTTCTTATTTAGTCTTTCCGTGAATCAGAGTTTTTGGGATTCCTCTGAGTGTTTTTCTTATAAGCTTCTGATTTCTAATACAAAATATATTATGGATCCAAATCATGCTGGGTGCATGTATTATCTCATTGAATATAAGTAGAGGAGGAGTTGCTGCAGCAACTCAAAACATATACAAGGCAAATGTAAGACAGTAAATTCAATGTTGGTGGTGAGGGCAACAGCTCCTGGATCCTCCTCTGTGTCTCCCAGTTATGTAATGATCCCATTTGAAAGGTTAGATCTGTTTTTATGAATATAAACCATATATTTTCCATGTGAGTTTGGGATGGGTTGCGGGGAGGGGGGAGGAAAGAGAACAAGGATTTAATGAGCAACTCATTTTCATTTGTTCAATGGATATTTATTGAGCACTTACTCTGTGCCAGGCACTGTTGTAGGTACTAGGGATAGAGCAGTGAAAGGACAAAGTCATTGTTCTCTTGGAGATTACGGTCTGCTCAGATGACGCAGATATTAAACAGATAAGTCAGCAAAGAAAATAAATAGTAGTAATAAATAGTAATAAATACTCAGTAAAGACTTGAACCTGAATGATTTATACAGAGTGCCTAGCCATCTACCATAGATGGGATGGGGAGGGATGGTTTCCCTATGGAGAGGACAGTGTACAACATTTTATTTTATCTTTGCCATACCCCTGGAGGTGATGAAAGCCTTATTTTACACAGCCATGTGAGGTTAAGCACCTGTCAAAGGTCACGTAGCTATTACTTTTTCCTTCCCAAATTCATGTTGGACTTCAAGATGTTTTAGTACACTTTGATAGTGGAGATTTCTCTTTTTCTTTTCAAGATTCTGAGGTTTTAAAGAAATCACAGCTTATGGAGAGCAAAGTGGGACCCCTCCTATAATCACAGGAAAATGCCAGGACAGTGTGGTAGGTTTTCTCTTTTAATCTAACAAAATAATTAATGGGGGAAATGATGCTTATTGCTACTCTCAAACTTTTCAGCAGACATCTTCCCTGTGGTAAACACTTAAAACAAAGATCCATTTTCTGGCTGGCTGATTTGTTTGTTTGTTTTTAAAAATCTTTGCCTCTCTGGAAAGCATGTTTGTCCTAGAATGTAGTATTTTTGCCAAAGTCCCACACTGAGGACTGCTCCTCAGGATGGCCTCGTACAGAATGTGTGAATTTCCATCATCAGCTAAAATGTGAACTTGAACAATAGACAGTTGGCTCCCCTCCAGTCCTAAATAAAGCTGTGTAAGAGCTATGTAGAATTCTCTCTGCATTCATGGGGGGAGGCAGGGTAGACAGCTTGCTGTTCTTCTGATGCTATTTAGAGACTCCCTTCTTAAGAAGAGTTCACCCCTTTCACCTGTTCCAGGGATCCGCGAGGCCTCCTCTATTCCCAAAGTGACCTCTCCTCACACTGTACTGTGGGTCCTAAGCAGCCAGGTGGCGAATGGGACGTGTTCCCTGTGGACCCAGGTGTGGCTTCTACACTTGTAAGCTTCCACTTCCATTGGGAAGTCCTATTCACTTGGTCCTTTTCTAAAATGAGCTTAGCCTAATTTTGTGAAATGTCTAGACTCCTTTGTGATTGTTCCTTTGGTTTTTCTGTTTCTTTCTACTTCTACCAAATTCAATCACATTCTGAAGTTCGGGACTTTCCCCCTTCTTTCCTCCGTCAAAGTAAGCACCAGCTCCTGGTGGGATTACTTCTGATTCATGTTGCAGTCCTTTATTGTAGAGTTTCAGTTACGGTGCTCGAGGTGGGGTTTATTTCAAGTGACTCAGACCAGATGTTCACCCTATCTTATGATCTCTGTCTCCTGGATTTCCATCCTGCCCCTTCACCTGCAGCAAGCATCTCCATCTTGATGTCCTAGAATTTTCTCATATTACAACAACTGCCGCCCTCACCCATTCCCTAAGCTGATTCTTTCCTGTGGTTTTCTGGCTTCGTGTCAGTGACGCCACCGTCCTTTCAATCATCCACCCCTGTTGGCAAATCTTGAAACTTGGCCATGGGCCTTTCATAAAGGAAGAAGCCGTCTTTCCACTCCAGGGGCAAGACCTTAGTCACAGACCTTAGCAGCTCGTCACTGGGCTACTGTAATAATCTCTTAGTTTGTCTCCTAGCCTCTGAGTATCTTCTCTTCCATTCACCCTGGACACATGCTCCTGCCATCTTCAAAACTTTCCAAAGCACCTTGTTATCTAACATGGGACTATTCTGAAAACCCTGGATGCCCATTAGATCGGCTTTCAAGGCCTTCCATATTCAGACTACCTCACCCCCAAAGTCTCCTGTCCAATCACCTTGCCCTGATGTTCCATGCCAGCTGATTGGCTTGATGCGTGCTCTCACTTTTGCTTTTTCTCTGCATGATCCCCCCTCTCTCCCACTCCAGTTTTTGGCCCTTTCACTCCTGTGCACAGAGCTTAGTTCCTTCTTCGAAAGCTTGGCTCAAATCTGACTGGTTTTCTGAAACCTTCCCAACTGTGTCAGCTCCCTGTTATTCCTCTATTACCTAGACTCCTATAGCACTTGCCTTACTTTGCACTGCTACGTGTTATAGACGAAATGTCTCTGTTTTGCCTCGCCCCCAAATTCATATGCTGAAAGCCTAGCTTCAGCGTGATGGTATTTGGAGGAGGGATCTTTGGGAGGTAATTTTGTTTAGATTAAGTCATGAGGGTGAGTCCATAAAGGATTAATGCCCTTATAAGGAGGGAGGAAGGGAGAGAGAGAGAGAGAGATCTTTTTCTCTCCACTTGCATGCATAGAGGAAAGTCCGTGTGAGGACACAGAGAGAAGTGGTTGTCACCAGGAACTGAATTTGCCAGCACCTTGATCTTGAACTTCCACCCTCCAGAACTGTGAGAAATAAATGTCTGTTGTTTAAGCCACCTAGTTTACGGCATGTTGTTTTAGCCAGAGCTAAGTTACTAGAGTTATAGCTTATCTATTTGACTCGATTCTACCACCTTCTTCTCTGCTCAGCTTTTCTAGCCACCCATGTCCTGGCTGTTAATGCAGCACATGGAGTAACTTCCTGCAGGAGGGAGGGCTTTTGTGCTCACAGTTCCCTCTACCTGCTGCTCCCCTCCTCAGGGTCTGCGTGTGATTCGCTCCCACACTGCCTCAGATTTCTACCCAACTTTCATCCCTCACCATTTTTGCTAAAATTGCAAGCTCTATCAATATCTCTCCCCTTGTATTGCTCTCTTTTTCTTTATAACACTTTCAGCATTTGACAGTAGATTATTATCTATTTGTTCTTCTATTGAATATCTCCCACACTGGAATGGGGGCTCTGTGCAGGCAAGGATTTTGCCTACTTTGCATATTATTCTGTTCCCAGTGCTTAAATAATGTCTGGCACATAGTGATGCTCAATGAATATTTGTTGAGTGAGTGAATGACTTCATGGGTGCTTGATTTCTCCAGAGTCAGAAACTCTCTTAAGAACATGGATGTCTTACCACTCTTTCTAAAACCAGCACCAAGCAGGGATCTTGTTACCTTGGCTGCTGCTGTCCCCTCAACTGAAACCACCCCCACTAAGATCGCCATGGTAGAAGAGACACATTCGAATCCCATTTTCTGGCCTTATAGTACCTATTGTAGCCCTGTACATTATTGAACACATCCTACTTCTCATGTCTCTCCTCTTCCCTGGTCTCTAAAACTCTGGCATTTTCCCCTCTCTACCTGTTCCTGGGCATTCATCACCTGGTCCCCCTTCCTGTCCTCCAGGGTTCTCTGCTTACACTTCCGGCTCTCTTATCCTCTTGAGTGACTTAAAGTACAGTTGGTTATTCACTGATTTCATATTTGCAAATTCACCTTCTTGCTAAAATTTATTTATAACCCCCAAATACCTACTTGTGGTGTTTTCAGGGTTAATCACAGACATGCACGGTGAAGTGGCCAAAAATGTGAGTCATCCACATGCCTGCCCATGTCTCCAGCTGAGGTGGAACAAGGCAATGCTCTGTCTTTGTGTTTCAGTTCTCATACTGCATGCAAGTGTCCTTTCCACAGTCTATTTAGTGCCATGCTCTGTATTTTTGTGCTTTCGGTTGGCAATTTCTCTGTTTATAATGGCCCCAAGCACAATGCTGAGTGCTGAAGTTCTGTCTAGTATGTCTAGCACAAGAAGGCTGTGATGTGACTCAGAGAAAATACGTGTGTTAGATAAGCTTCATTCAGGCATGAGGCATAATGCTGTTGGCTGCTCGATGTTAATAAATCATCAGGATATATTAAATAAGGTTTCTGTACCAGAAACACACATAAAACAAGGTTATGTATTGATTGGGTGACAAAAATGTTATGACAAGAGGCTCGAAGGAACCTAACCATGTGTTTCCCCTAGGAGCAACTTTTCGGTATTTGCTAATTTCGTGTTCCCACAGTGACTTTATAGACCACAATAAATAACCAGGGAAAATGACTAGCACCTTCTTTCTTTACTTATTCCATGACAACTGCCAAAGCCGTATCTTCTGTCACAGTAGTATGTCTATTTCCACCTGCTTCCTTGTTTCTATCTTTTCTTTGCTTCATTCTTGAATCGGGTTATAGCTCTGGAACAATGCATCTGATAATGGCACCTCTCTGTTTTAACCTTTGTTTAGCTCTCTGTTTTGTCTAGGATTGTCCAGCCATCACAACATAGAACATAAGCTCCAGGTAATTCATCCAACCTAATCTGCCAGAATCTACCCCTGACTCCCCGGCCCCAGCACCTTTGCTCCAACCAGACTTCTCACCCTGCCTCAAACACCAAGGTTCCTCTGTGTCTCTGCAACTTTGTACATGCTCTTTTCTATCCTTGAAGATCCTTTGACTTTTCTTAGTGTGCAGAACTTTTAACCACCCATTAAGAAGCCATTCTGGTCTCACCTTCTCTGTGAAGCTTTCCCTATTGCATAGGCAGGTGTTTGCTCCCACTTCTGGCCTCTGACACTTTGTTGGAGGATTTACAGGGTGCGTGTCCTAGTTTTCTTGCCTGTCTGTCTCTTACTCTAGTCCAGTATGTTTTCCAACACTGCTGCATGATTCTCAGCGGACACTGACAGGGTGTGCTACCACTTAGCTCAGATCTGACACGGTCTCCTTGCAGATAAGAGTCAGATCCCATAGGTGAGGACTCAGTCCAACAAGACTGCCCCCTCTCACCATTAAATTATTAAAGAAAGAGGCCTAATGCTGCCATGGCCTGTCTAAGCAAATGAACATCTAAGCCTGTAAATGTGTCAAGGTTATGAAATTGAAACCTAAGGACAACCAATCACCAGCAGCCAACTAAGCTTTAAGCTATAGCCAATCAAATAATTCTCTTTCTTTGCTTCCACACCTTCTCTGTGTTAAGTCTTCCCTCTAGCTCCCGTTGGTGAGTGCTTCTAACCAATTCTGGTTTGGCTCTGCCCAATTAGGATCGATTCTTCCAAATAAACTCTTAAATTTTTAAATACTCAGGTTATCTAACACCTCCCCACACTTCAGATGCCAACTGCAAGCTGTCACCTGTGTGTCTGACCAACACACTATCACCTCAGGTTCAAATAATTTGCTAGAGCAACTCACAGAACTCAGGAAAAAAATTTCCTTACTAGGGGTGCCTGGGTGGCTCAGTTGGTTAAGCGTCCAACTCTTGATTTTGGCTCAGACCATGATCTCGGGGTCCTGGGATCGAGCCCCATGTTGGGCTCCCTGCTTGGCAGGAGTCTGCTTCAGGATTCTCTCTCTCCTCCTGCTCTCCTCCCCTCGTTCTCTTTCTCTCTCTCTCCATCTCTGTCAAATAAATAAATCTAAAAAAAAACACCTTAATTACTAGATTAGGGATTTATTATAAAGGGGTATACCTCAGGAATAGCAGATAGAAGAGATGTGTGGGGCAAGGAATGCGGGGAGGGGCACACAGCTTCTATGCCCTCTCTGGGCACACTACTTTCCTAGAACCTCCACATGTTCACCAACCCATAAGCTCTCCAAATCCCTTCCTTTTGGGTTTTTATGGAGGCTCCATTACATAGGTATGGTTAATTAAATCATTGGTCATTGACAATTGATTGGATCTCCAGCTCCTCTTCCCTCCCTCTGAGTTGGGAAGGCTGGGAGGAGAGGAGCAGTGGGAGCGCATGGGGTTTGGGGTGGGACTGAGAATCCCAGTCTTCTAATCATAGTTGGTTCCCCTGGCGAAGCAGCCCTATCCTTAGGAGATTTGCAAAAGTCACCTTATTAACATAAACTCAGGTGTGTTTGAAAGGGGTTCAGTGTGAATAACAAGATGTTCCTTTCAACTTGCTGGCTCTGCAGCTATTTCAGGAACTGATGACAAAAGACCAAATATTATAACAAAAGATGCCTTTATGGTTCTTATATAGGAAATAACTAGGGCTTTAGGAGCTATGCGGCAGCAACTGTATCTGTTATTATCTCAATTCAACTCCAACAAGTCTTCATAGGCAAGGGCCAGATGATTCCTTTTCTCATATGGGCATCTAGAACCAGCGTCAAACACCTGTTAAGCACTTACCAATGCTTATTGAATGAACTGAAAGAATATTTGTGAGTGATGCTGGGATGTAAACCTGCTTGAATAAAACATTTCCCTTGGATCTTGGCAAGAAAAATCTATTTCTAAATTATCATTAAAAGATGTAATTGCTATTATTTCTCTTCATCTTGGCCCTCAAAATTGGTCATACATAAAATACTCTGAGCATTCACCCCTATTGCAATTACAACCATCAGAAAACCTCATTGTGAAATTTGATTCTATTAATGTCACTCTATGGAATATGTTTGTTGAATGAATAGATGTATGAATAAAAAAGAAACAAATGACTGAAAGTGTGTGGCTTTAATTTAAAAACAGTGAATTAGGGGCGCTTGGTAGCTCAGTCCGTTAAGCTACTACCTTCGGCTCAGGTCATGATCCCAGGGTCCTGGGATTGAGCCCTGCTCAGCAGGGAGCCGGCTTCTCCCTCTCCGGAGCTCTGCCTGCCACTCCCCCTTCTTTGCTCTCACTCTCTCTCTCTCAAGTAATAAATAAAATCTTTAAAAAAAATAAAATAAAAATAGTGAATTATGTATTTGGATTTAGAATATCTTAATTGTAGACTCATTCTCTTAACCCCTCTAGACCTCAGTTTCTTCAACAGTAAAATGGGATAATAATGCCCAGGTCTGAGGGTTAGAGTGAGAATTTAATGATGCAGTGCTTAAGAATTCTTTCTGTGAACAACAACAACAGCAACAATGACAAGCTAGAAATAATTATTTCCACATTTAGGTTTATTTATAAAGGACATTTCTACTCTGGGTGAGATCAAGATACCTATCTCCACCCTAATATCATGGTAGTTGCTTCACAACTTGGCTCAGAAAAACAATTCCACCAAAAAGGCATAGTCTGTGTTTTGTTTTGTAGAAATCTCTATAAGCAGAACGTTTCGTAGATGTTTTACACAATGACAAATAGTTATTCACAGACAGATGCTGGCCATGTGTTTTCCAAGATCAATGAAAAATGCCAGCAAATGGGAAATTGGAGGGAGGGCAGAACAGATATTTCCTGAAGCAGCACACCTCCCAGTTGGAAACCTCAGAATCTTTGTGAGTTTCTGCAGCAGGGCCGCGGAGCATGCCAAGGCTGTGGGTGTGGTTCTGCGCAGCTGACTGCGGCATAACTCAATTAGGGAATTCTCAGTGGCTGGGCATCTGGGTTCTAAAATGGTTGTTTATGTTCTCCAGATGGTCATGGACAGCAGAAAGGATACATTTAAAAAGAAGGAATACAGAGGGGGATAAAAAAGAGTTAGAAAAGTAGCTAAGCCGCTTTTATCTTTTCTTTATTATAATCTGATTTTTCGAGTAGGGTAATAAAGCAACTGTTCCAGAGAAGAATGCTTTGTACTCTTTTAAAGGTGCCTAGACATCTTGAATGGTTTCCTCGTCAAAAAGGAAGCTCTCCTGGCACAGACGCCTGCCTAAGGAGGAGGAGATGGAGGGACAGATGCCTGTTAGAGCGACAACACGCTTGGCTTGCATAATTGTATAAGTCAATGTGTATCTTAACATTGATAAGAAAAAAAAAATATTGAGGAAAAGAAAAATCTTACTAATAAGAGAGCATTGTCATTAAAGATCGTGGAGATATCATTGGAGGGCAAATGGAATAAACCTGAAAAACAGAACACCAGGACACATGGGGACATGTTTGAGATGGCAGTTTTGTGAGCTCTTCGTTATAGGGTCAGCACCTACCACACTGCAAGTCAGAGGCCCTCAAAGTTGGAATGTTCGAAATGAGTCACTCTACAATAGAACAAGGTGTTTCTCTGCAGATAACCAGTGTGATTCTTGGAGGAAAATTTCCCCCCCCCCAAACGGTGTTTACCTAGGATGCTGTATTAAATGGTAGCAGCTGAGCTATGGCCACTAAAGCGGCCAGTCCCCAAATAAATGCTGTTCTTTTTGAAACGATAGTTCATCCACTCATTCAGCAAATATTCATTGCCCTGCAACTATGTGCCAGGCACTGTTCTAGGTCCTGGAGAACAAAACAGACAACATTCTCAATCTCGGGGAACTTTCATTCTGGTCTAACCAGAGTGATAACAGCTCCCCAAACCCGAATTCTTGCTCTACACCAAGGTGTTTTCACAGATTTTCTCTTTTAGAACCTTCTGCAAGGCAGGTGCTATTATTCTCATTCCAAAGTTGAGAAAATGAGCAAGAAGAGATTAAATGACTTTCCCGTGGTAACACAGGTCTGTCTTGCTTCAAAGCTATATTCCTTCCCATATATTCTACTGCCCTAGAGAAATCTAGGGCATTTCTTCACACACTGTGGTTTTTAATAGTATGATGATGGGCAGGACACATAATGCTGGTCAATGTTACGATGATATGCATTCCTGTCCCCACCATGACTGGGGAGACTTCATACCTCTTTCTTGAAGCAGCTGCTTCTATAGCCTCGGAAACTCGAGGTGGGTAAGGAAGTGGTTCAGCACTACTCAGCGGTCCTGATGGTTCTGAGAGGAGGTGTGTACAACTGGGCCTCATTCTGTGAATTTGTCTCCATGGGATTCACTTCTTCTGACGAAGGCTCCTCTAGAAGAGGACTAGGACTTCTTGTTTTCATTTTCAGCAAATACTTGGGAAAGGTGTGTTTCCTGCCAGTCACTGTACTGGGTGCTGGAGATACAATGGTGATTAAGCTAGACATTTAATGATTTAAAACATTTTCATCCACATAATGTATACACATGGTTTAAAAAGCTAACTAATACTACAAAGTTCCCAATAAAGTATAGGGGCTCCCATCGTGCCTTCTTACCACCCAGAGCCCTTCCGACTGGCAGCTGATTTTGTCTTTTTCAGCTGTTTCTGTTGGCATTTTCACACCCTTGTATTTCTAAATAATGTGTGTCTACTGCTATCTTTGTTTTACCTATTTTCTATGGAATCCCAGACTTAATTTTCTAAGACTAGCCACTTTGCTACCCCATCCTCCCCATATAGTAATATTATAATCTTGACTAAATCATTATCCATTGTTTATTATTCATTATTATGTCTATGCAAATATTATTCACAAATGAGCATGGTGACATGATTATGTTTCCTTTCTAATTTTTTTATTGTTATTAAGGTTAATAATTTCTCCATTTGCAATTATTCTTCCCTTACTTTTTATTAGCTTCCAAGCATCATTTCCTTTAACATTAGGACACTTACAGTTACATTTTTTTTTTTTTTTAGAGAAATTCTTCTTTGAGAGAATCTTTCATTTGAACTATGCAGATAATATTTTGAATTTTTCTTTTATATTTTTCTTCAGTACTTGGAACTCCCTTTATATTCTTCTGAGTTTCTTTGCCTATTTCTTAGACTTATGCCTTTCACCTTCCTGGTTTTACACCCTTGTTCAAAATAGCACGTCATTCAGTAGTTTAGTCAGATTAAAAAGATAACAAGATGATAAAGGTGTGGTGACAGCCCCCAAATTCTGTCTCCTGAATTGCACTATGACAGCCTGAATGAATGGTTTCTGTGGCTCCTCCCTGCACTACAGATATCCTTTCTTTCTATCCAGTTTTGGATTCTCTCTCTCTCTGTTTCTGATTTCTTTTTCTTCCCAGATTTTGGTAACAGTTTTCACTCTTTGCAAGGGGGGTACATTTTTTTTCCATATTTCATGTCTAAAAATGACTTTATTCTACCTTGAGACTTGATTGAATAGTTGGCTAGGCGTAGAATTTTAGGTTAGAAATCACTTTACTTCAGACTTTTGAAGGCATTGTTCTACTGTTTTCTTATTTCCAGTATGCCAGCCAGATCACTATTCCTTTATATGTGTCTGATTTTTCTTTTGATAAGTTTGGAGAACCTTCTCTTTGTTCCCAAAGTTCTGTGATTTTACAGTGATTTGCCTTGGTATGGATCTATTTTCATCTTATTTTGTTGGGCCCTCCATGGGCCTTTTTACTCTGGAAGTATATGGTTTGCAGTTGTGAAAAAAATTTCCTGCGTTTTTTCTTTGATGCTATTTCTCCCCAGTTTTCATGGTACTTCATTCTGAAAGCCAATTATTTGAATGCTAGACCTCTTAAAATAATATTCATAGCTTTTGTCTCTTGTTTTCAATCTCTTCGAAGTTTTCAGTTTACTTTTGTGACAATTACTACAACATTTTCTTTCAGTCCTCTATTGAGTTTTTGTTTTGTTTTGTCTTGTTTGGTTTAGTTTTTACTATGATATTGCTAAATTCTAACAGTCCCCCCCTCCCAGTTCTTTCTTATAGCATCCACTTCTTGTTACAAGGATAAAATATATTCTCTTATCTCTCAAAAGGTAGTAATAATAGTTGTTATTGTTATTCTTGGCATTTTTCTCCCTGCAGAGTTTCTGTTTTCTCCAAGTAGCTTTTTTGTTTGTTTACTTTTCCTTTTGTTTGTTTTAGTCTTCTAGCCTCCAAATTAGAAGTTTCTTTTAGCTATCTGGTTATTCTTGACTGTCTGCTCATGATTAAGAATGGAGCATTAATGAGCTGTCTGGAAACCCTGAGCACATGAGGAGAGCTATCTGACTTTGAGCTTTATTGCCAGTTAATGTGGGTGAGACACTGCCTGAAGAATTCACAGCGTCCCAATCTTTTCGTTGTTCTGTGGGGTGAGAGGGGAGCTGGTTAGAACCTCTAGAGCAATAACCTCTTTTCTGCTTAGAGAGTAAAAGTCTAGATACAAAGGATCTAGCAACCGAGCAGAGGAAGAGGGCTGAGGGCTTCTTCATTTACTGTCCAGCATTTATACACTTCGTTCCTCTCTTTTCAGTATGGCCACCATCTGCTGCACTCTGACAGAGACCCCCTACTTCCTCCAGAGAGTAAAATTCCAGTCTCTTGGTGGGGTGGCTGTCTTGTAAGAAGGGTCAGGCCATTTCTCTAAAGCTTTTGGCAATCTTCAAAAGGAGGGACAGAGTTTTTGGTCTTTCTGGCTCCCTTTCCTTCCCATTTCCAGGCCCAGGCAGGGAGTTGGTCCAATGGGACTGGTTCAGCTCACTAAAGGACAATGAGCACTCAGATGGCTTCCACAGCAACTTTGGAAGCTGCAAGCTACACTCCAGGGTTAGGGTGCTTCTTTGTTCCATAGAAAAAGAGACGTCTTCTCTCTCTCACCCGTCAAGCCTATGAATATGTGTGTTCATGCCCCATTTGAAAAACCAGTGGGAACTTGGAGGACCTTATAAATGTTGGTTTGTTCTTAATTTCCCACTGTCAGGTAGGAATTTGGCTATCGGTCTACATTCTTCCTAGCTTCCCACATTGTACTGCTCATCTCCTCTCTCTAGGTCCCTGCATTTTTGTGACTTCCGTCTGTTTATAGAAAAAACTCCTTGCTATGGTTTAAGTGACATTGGGAGCATATATTTTTCAAACTACCTTCACAACCCAGAACGGGCATTTTTCCTCTCAACACTGCGTCTTCAGCACCTAACACGGTGCCTGGTACATAGTTGGTGCTCGATAAAGGTTTTGTTGACCCCAACCCACATTACCTATAACACTATTACCACCTCCCCTAGCTAGCTGCACAGTGTTGTCATTAGCCTCAAATGCAGTGAGATCCTATCTCTTCAAATGCCTTGTAATTTGGATACACAATGAATGATGAAGGTGGAGGTGATGGCGATACCTCTTTTCTCTTCCTTCTCTTCCTAACTAGAACTTATGTGCTTGGTTCTATGCTCTTTGCTTTCTAGACATCATCTCTAATATTTGTTAAAAATTCATACCATTCCCACTTTATTTTCTTTTCCCCCTCATCCTCCATTCTCACTGTTTCCCTTGTCAATCTCAAGTACAAGTATTATTATTGTTATTATTTTTTAGAACAACCACATAAAGGTCTTGATACTTTTCTAAGACGCATAACTTCCCATGTGTAGATGTGGGTACTGAGGTAAAGTCAGCTGTTAAATAACTAGAGTTATACATATCCTAATTGTATTTCTTCACTAAAAAACATAACAAACAAAAACACGACTTCTCTTGTATGCCTGAAGCATTTAAAAAATGCTTGAGGCATGAGGCCTCAATAGGAAGCAGGTGATATTAATCAAAATTTTAGTTCTCATTTGGGACGCAAACTCACATTGATTCAACTTCTATTTTTTTAAAAAAACCTAGCCCTAAACCAAATTTTATTTGCAGAAAATGCATGGGTATTCACAAGGTTTCTGGCAGACTGAATAGGAAAAAAGTAGAAAGGAGAACACTGAGTTCACGAAAAGCCACACTATAAAATAAACATGCACGGGCATCGGTGTGGAGCAACTGTGGGGTTCTAGAGCAGAGCAGACGGCACAGCTCTCTCCTGCGCTGCCTGGCTCGGTTACAGCTGACAGAGGCGGCATTCTGGAGTCAGGGGGAAAGTGTCTGCAGCCTTTGGAAACTCTCCTCCCCCAATGCAGCTGCATTTGCATTCATTTCTTAAGTTCCCAGCGGAGTAGTGTCCTGGTAATGACATTTTTGCGTAATCTTAGTAAAACTGAACGAGCAATATACTCAGTTCAAATACAATGGGAAAATGCGAGGCTTTGTGATAGCACAGGGTCTTTGTTCCTCTTCAGAGACACTTTCATCCCCTGCATCAGAAGAGGGAGGTGAGATCCCGGCACAGTACAGCTGTTGCTCCTAGACGTGTTTGAGAAGGGGTCATGCTCTTACTGTATGAGTCCCTCTTCAGACCCAAGCAATAGCACCTCCACGCTTCCTCCATGTACCATTCCTAAATTACTCTGCTCGGGTTGTGCAGATGGATATTGTTGTGTGGCTTCCGTAAGATCAAAAGGAAGCTCAGACCAACTCAAGCAGGTTGCCTCTGCCCTTTAATATGTAAAAAGCAAAACCCAACAAAGCTTGTAGCTTGTGTTAATTGCTACTCCCAAGGAGGTGGACTGGGGCAAGAAAATGAGCTGAGCTTTAAAACTGTAGTCAGAGCAAAGACCTTGAGAGACAAGGTTAGTCAAGAAAGAAAAAAAGAAAAAAAATCATGTAGTTAAAAACCTCACCAGTTGAATGGGATGACAGATGAATGATGGATGCAGGTGGGAAAATGGGATTCCCTTCAAAGAAAAGAGTGTGATATGCAAGGCAATGAAGAAACTCGGGGTCCTGGGGCATGCGCGCGGGGAGCAGATAATGCCTGTCTTGTGTGCTCATTGTATTGTCAGAAGCTGCTGGAATAAACCCTCTCCGGAGCTGCTATGAAAGAAGGCAAAACCAAGAGCAGTTTCCCATTTTGGTATAAATTTAGAGGAATTGTAATTGGGATTGTGCTTAAGGTCAAGTTTTTATGAAAGGAAGAACAAAATAGGTAAAACTCTGAAGAACCTGTTCTTTTGAGCCTGACGTGTTAAGACCCTGCACCGCAGTTAACTAGTGAGGGAGTGATTGTTGATCTCACTGAGCCTCAATTTTTAAATCTGTCAAATGGGAAGAACAATAATCCCTTTCTTATTCTGTTATAAGGAGTAATGATCCTGGCTTTAAAGTACCTAGTGGCTAGAACAGTCAGCAACAGAATAGGCCTCCAGGAATGGTAGATATCATTTGGGTGCTAGAAATAACAACAAAAGCATAAAATCTTTGATGAGGTCTTCAAAATAGGTAAAAGACTCAAATGAGTTCTATTGATCTTTAAGATGAAAGGATGAGGGGGCGCCTGGGTGGCTCAGTTGGTTAAGCAACTGCCTTCGGCTCAGGTCATGATCCTGGAGTCCCGGGATCGAGTCCCGCATCGGACTCCCTGCTCGGCGGGGAGTCTGCTTCTCCCTCTGATCCTCCCCCTCTCATGCTCTCTGTCTCCCATTCTCTCTCTCAGATAAATAAATAAAAAATCTTTAAAAAAAAAAAAAAAAAAAAAGATGAAAGGATGAGTCTCTGTATATTGATAGGCGAGCATCACCAATCATACCTGAAAAACAAACAAAGAAACAAGTAAACAAAAGCACAGAGAGACAACAGCAAAGATAGAAACGACTCTAATAAACCAAAACTAAAGCCGCATCAAAGCAAACCAACACACACACACTCTTCCTGACATAAACAAATACATTTGTAGCCATGAGGAAGGTCATAGAGCCATTCTTCTGGTTCAAATGTTCACTCTTTCAAAACAAATTACTTAAGTAGTCTCCTAATCTCATCCTTAATTGAGTGCTTGGCACTCTACATATTTGTGAATGAATGAAGGAATATGTGAATGAATGAATGGACTCCAATAATTCCTCACGCTACTAGATTCACTTTCCTGAATCATTATTATCCCACGGCCATGCCCTTGCTCTAGAACCATGCGCTGTCTCTCCCCAGGGAGGCCCAAGTGTCCCCTGTCATCACAGCCAGCCAGCCGGGCCGTGGCCCTTGGAGCAGAGTGAAAGTACAGTCCCAAGTTGCAGTGTGAGAGAAAACACTCTCTTGCAACATTTAGAAAAGAGGTCAGATTGTGTCATTAGCATCATTGTTTCTTTTTTCTTCGCTATCATCCTTTTTAAATGATTTCTAAATTTGTAGCCATGCACTTCATAATGTGGCTGGCTCACTCGGCAGCTGGCTAAGTTTTCTCCTGTCGAGCCGGTACTTTGACCTCCTTCTCCTTCATGTGCAAACTTGACTGTCAGTAGAACCAGCTGAATGAGAAGCTGTCAGGAATTTCCACAAATAATTAAACATAAAAATAAATAATAAATGACTAGTGTGAGAGAATGTTCCTTTTCTTTCTGTAATAAACTCGGTGAAGAAAGAATCCTGGAGACCCAAGATAATCAAAGCCCACTGCTGGTTTTCACATTTACATTGCTTCTTCGTCTTCTTCTTCTTCTTCTTCTTTTTTTTTCCTGCTGAAGTATTTACTGTCTTAAAAACAGTAACATTTTTATTTCACCAGTGTATCTGTAGACACATTGTAGTTTGACTTGATTTCCTTTAAAGGAAGAATGAGGTATATATGTTAAAGTAATTAAAATTCAGTTTTAGAATTCAAAACAAATCTATGCCATGGATATTCTGGCTCAACTCTGGACAGCTTCTCTCTCTTTCTTTCTGTCATACTCCCTGTCTCTCTCAGAAACATCTTTCCATCTTTCTCTCCTTCTTCCATGTATTTGTTGCTCACAAAAGTAGAGAAAAAAATACATGGGATGGAAAAGGTAGGATGGGGTAACATTAGCTTAGCTTCCAAACAGAACTTGGAAGCTATTTGCCTGCTTTTCAGAGTCATTTCTAACTCCGAGCTCCAGACTGGGGGCCAGAATATCTTTGAGGGAGGTCCCCTCTGGTTGTCAGTTCAGATACTCCCAAGGGAGATGGAGAAGAAAGGTGGTCATAAGACGTCTAGAGAAACGAAACAGTTCCCCAACTAAAAACCAAAACCAAAACCAAAACTAGTAATTTATTCAGGAATATATTTTGCTTGCTTGTTTATTTGCCTTGTTCTTTTGTACTGGAAACTTCATGACGGTAGCAATCATATTCATTTTGTTCATTAATGTATTCCTAGTGCCTATCAGGTAGAGGGTACTTAATATATATTTGCTGGATGACTGATGATAGCTCACATTTCTCCATCAATGATTCCGTGTCAGGCGTGGGTGTAGGAACTTTGCACACAGGAGCCCATTCAGTCCTTGTGTTGTCACCGCTACAGGTGCTCACAATCTCCGTGTGAGGTGAGGATCTAGAGATGAGGTGCAGAGGGGGATGATTTACCAAGGTCACTGGCTGGTGAACGGTGGTGTTGGGATTCACACTCAGGCTCCAGAGCCTGTTAATAAATATCTATTGGCTGATTAGAATATTAAGATCATATAAAAGTGGAGAGTCACTTCCTATATCTTGGGTAGTCAAGCAGGGAGGAGGCTTCATGATTTTTATGTTCCCTTGACAGAATCAACAATCTAGATCAATTCAAAGTTCAGATTGCAGAGTTAATATTTGGTCCCAAAGTGACTTAGTCTATTTCATACTCATACTACCTACATGAGATTTTTTTAATCAAATATTGGGAATTCTTGCCCAAGTATTGGAGCTGTGCTCTGAACTATGAGCTAATAGACCCATTAGATTATAAATACTTTGAGGATATAATAATGAATGAATTAGTTCACTCGATTTTTATTGGGTACCTACAGTACATTGCTAGGTGAAGGGAAGTGTGTATTATGCATCTTTATTTCTTCAATAATCTAGCAAAGCGCTCCGAGAATATACTTCAAGTATAATACTCCGTAACTTTTCTGTAAATACCTCTTGGTTCACATGGGCATACGTTTCTTTATGTAATTACCTGGGGTGGAATTACGGGTTCACAAGGCTTGCATGTATTCAACTTTAGCAGATAATGTCAAACTCTTTTCCAAAGTAGTTGTAGTTGTAGCAATTTATTCTTCCACCTGTAATGTATAAAGGCTTCTGTGGCTGCAGGTTTTCTCCAATGCTTTTTATGATTATTAGTTTTTTTTTTTTTTCTTCAGTGTTAGCTTCCCTGGCAGGTATATCATGTTATCTGGTGGTGCTTTATTTTCATTTTCATGATTATCAGTGAAATTTAGCACCTTCACATATTTTGATCAACCCCCTGGATTTCCAGTCTCCTGTTTGTCTTCAAACAGAAATGCCTTTTTCTTAAAAATGATTTAAAGAAAATCTTAATTTTTTAAACAAGTTGTTTGTGAAAGATTTACATTGCATATACCTTTTTCTGCTCCTTATCTTGCCTTTCCATTCTCTATGATACTTTAGATGAACAGACATTTTTAACTTCAATGTTATCAAGCTTATCAATTTTTATAGTTATAATTTTTTAAAAAGTTCTTGACCTTAAAATCATGAAAATACTCTTTTATGCTATTTTGTAAAACTTTATTGTGTTGCCTTTTCACATTTAGATCTAAGCCTCTTGGAGTTAAGCTTTAAGTCTGTTCAAGTTCATCTTTTCCATATGAATATGAAATTATCCAGTATCATTTCTTGGGGGGGGAAAAAACCCAAACAGTGACTATCTTTTCTCCATGACTATGCAATGGCATTTCATCATAAATCAAGTGTCTGTTCCTTGGATATCTGTTCTGATCCATTGGTTGATAAAGGATACACACACACATACACGTATCTTAAATATTATAGCTTTATAATAAGTTGATATTTGTTAGAGAAAGTCTTCCCATCTTTTTATTCTTTTTCTAAAATATCATAGTTATTCTTGGTCCTTTGCATTTTCTTGTATATTTTAGAAACAGCTTGTCAAGTTCCAAAAGGAAACAAACCTATTGGGATTCTTTGGGATTACGTATTTATCAAATTGGGGAGATTTGACATTTTCCCAATATTGAGTTCAGTCTCTGAATATGATGTTCTCTTTTCCCTCATTTAAACCTCTTTAATTAGTATAAATAATGCTTTTTAGGCTATTCCAGTTCAAGATGGTGACATAGAAAGATCCTGAACTCACCTCCTCCCATGGACACAATGAATCTCCACATATGGGAAAATTTTCTGTTTAAAAAACCTAAGAGCTTTTTAACTCTGGGTGGCTCAGTCTCATTTGGCTCGGGTCATGATCCCAGGGTTCTGGAATCGAGCCCCAAATGGGGCTCTCTGCTCAATGGGAAGCCTGCTTCTCCCTCTCCCACTCCCCCTGCTTGTATTCCCTCTCTGTCTCTCTCCCTGTGTCAAATAAATAAATAAAATCTTAAAAAAAAAAACAAAACCTTAAGAGACAACTACACATTGAGCAAATGAGAAAAAAAATAACACATCAAAGTAGGTAAAAGAGGACATAATATCACCATAACGTCCACCCCAGCACGGTGTCCCACAGCCAGGCGGGAACTTGAAACCCAGAGCTTCTTCCTAAGAAAAGTGTCTGAATCCCACACTGTGCATCCCAAAAGTTAATACGTATGCTTGAGAGATGAGTCCCCCAAACATCTAACTTTGAAAACCAGTTGGGCTCATGTCCCAAGACCCACAAGACTGCTGTGATCTGAGAAACCACTTTTAAAGTGCATTTAGATGAACCTGCCTCAGGGCCCAACTCAGAGGCAGCTGATCATGCCTAGACTTAAAGTGAACGGGACTCACTATTAAGTGTGGTCCTGAGGGACAGGAACCTCATGTAATATACACATATTACATTATGTGTATATGTGAACACTCTTCTGGGGAACAGACACTGGCAGGTGCCATTTTGAGCTCTTTCTCTTCTGTACTCCAGAACACCAGTATCCTCCAGAAGGGATCTTTTACCACCTTTGGTGCCCCAATTTTTGTGGCTCCCACCTAGGGTAGCTCCTTGATTACCTGGCTCTGGAGACCAGGAGAATTTGCATTCCTGCTCTCAAGGCACTGTAATAATCAGTGTCACCCAGAAAGGAGCTCATATCCTTGTCTGGCACCCCAGTTTTTGCAATTGCTGCCAGGGGACACCTCTACATTGCCTGGCTCTGGGTCAGTAAGTCTTATGCTTACAGGTCCCATAAGACTGTAACCATTGGAGAAAGAGTACCCTCAAAGTGCAATAAGAGGAAGTAGACCCGGAGCCCAGTCTTTCAGCGAAGGAGGCCTATTGGTTAATCATTGTGAATGCAGCCTGGGGGGCAGGCTTCTAATTAAATGTGCATCTTGGCACCAACTGTAATCTTTTCCAGAAACCTTGGAGAGCAGGTGCTATCTTTGTGATATATGAGAGCAAGGGGTAGAAATCTTATTTGAAGAAATAAAGGCCGAACTCTTCCTTAATCTGGGGAAGGAAACAGACATCCAGATCCAGGAAGACCACAGAGTTCCAAATAAGAGGAACCCAAAGACCCAGGCCAAGGCACATTATAATTAAAATTTTAAAAGTTAAACACAAGGAGAGAATATTAAAAGCAGCAAGAAATAGAACAGCTTGTATAAGGGAACCCCCATGAGACTATCAGCACATTTTTCAGCAGAAACTTTGCAGGCCAGAAGAATGGCACAATATATTCAAGGTGCTGGGGGAAAAAATACCAAGAATACTCTACTCAACAAAGTTATCATTCAGAAAGGAAGGAGACATAAAGAGTTTTCCCAACAAGCAGAAGCTAAAGGAGGTCATCACCACTAAACTGGCCTTAACAGAAATGTTAAAGAGACTTTTTCTTTTTAGCTGAAAAGAAACGGCAGTCATTAATAACAAGAACATATATGAAAGAATAAATCTCACTGAGAAGGTAAATATATGGTAAAAGGATTGGGTTGATTACTTATAAAGCTAGGATGAAGATTAAAAGACAAAAGTAGTAAAAATAACTATGATTATAACAATTAGTTAAAGGATACCAAGGTAAAAAGATACAAAATGTGACATCAAAAAAATAAAACATGGTGGGGAGAGAATAATAATGTTGAACTTTACAACGGACTCAAAGTAACCTATTATCAACTTAAAATCGGCTGTGATGTATCTGTTACTATATGTAAGCCTTGTGGTAACCACAAAGCAAAAATCTATAGTAAATACACAAAAGATAAAGGAATATAAGCATACCATTGAAAAAATTATCAAACCACAAAGGAAGAGAGCAAGAGAAAAAAAGAAAGGAATAGAGAAGAGTTAAAAAAAACAGCCAGAAAATAAATACCAAAATACCTATTAGTAATTATTTTAAGTATGAATGGACTAAACTCTCCAAATGAAAGACAAAGAGTGGCTACATGGTTAAAAAAGCAAGACCTATCTACATGCTGCCTACAAGAGACTCGTTTTAGATGGAAGGACATACAGATGAAAATGAAGGGATGGAAACATATTTCATGCAAATAGAAACAGCAACAAAAAAAGCTGAAGTAACTATATTTACATTGGACAAAATAGACTTTAAAGTAAAGACTGTAATAAAAGAAAGAGTGTTACATGATAACAAAGGGGCCAACCCAACCTAAGAAGATACAGCATTTGTAAATATTTATGCATCCAACATAGGGGCACCTAAATATATAAAGCAAATATTAACAGACCTAAAGAGAGAAATAGACAGAAATACAATAATCATAGGGAACTTTAATACCCCACATACATCAATGGATAGATCATCCAGGCAAAAAATCAATAAGGAAACATTGGTCTTAAATGACATGTTAAACTAGATAGATTTAACAGATATTTGCAGAACATTTCATCCAAAAGCAACAGAATACACATTCTTCTCAAAGGCACATAGAACATTTTCCAATATAGATTTATATGATAAGCCCCTGAATAAGTCTTAATATATTTAAGAGGATTGAATTCATATCAAGCATCTTTCTGACCAAAATGGTATGGAACTAGAAACTAATTACACAAAGAAAACTAGAAAATTCATAAATATATTGAGATTAAACAATACGTTACTGAACAACCAATGGATCAAAGAAGAAATCAAAAGATAAATAAAAACATCCCTGGAGACAAATGAAAATAGAAATATTACATTATATTACATACCAAAATTTATGAGGTTCCAGAAAAGCAGTTATTAGAGGGAAGTACATAGTGATAAAAATTCTAACTTAAGAAACAAGAAAAGTCTCAAATAAACAGCCTAACTTTACCTCTAAAGGAACTAGAAAAAGGAAAATGAATGAAACCACTGTTAGTAGAAGAAAGGAAATATCAAATATTATAGCAGAAATAAATGAAATAGTAAAAAGATAATAGAATAGATTAATGAAAATAAGAGCTAATTCTTGGAAAACATAAACAAAATTGACAAATTTATAGGTAGACTTACCAAAAGAAAAAGAGGGAGACTCAAGTAATAAAATCAGAAATGAAGGAAGAGATGTTACAACTGATATCACAGAAATACAAAGGATTATAAAGAACTACTATGAAAAATCATATGCTAACAAATTTGACAACTTAGAATAAAAGGATACATTCTTAAGAACCTAAAACTTATCAAGACTGAATCATGATGGATAGAAAATCTGAATAGACTGAGTACTAGTAAGGAGGTTGAATCAGTAATCAAAACCTTCCAATGAACAAAAATCCAGGACCAGAAGTCTTCAAACTGAAGAATTCTACCAAACATTCAAAGAATAATTAATGCCAATCCTTCTCAAACACTTTGAAAAAAATAAAAGAGGAGGGAACTCTTCCAAATTTGTTTTATGAGGCCAGCAATACCCTAATACCAAAACCAGACAAGAATGTTGAAAGTTACAGGCCAATATCCTTGATGAATATAGACACAAAAATCCTCAACAAAATATTAGCAAGTGGAATTTAATAATAAATTAAAGGATCATATACCACAAACAAATGGGATTTATTCTAGAGATTTAAGAATCATTCAACAACTGCAGATCAGTCAAGTTACCACACCACATTAATAAAATGAAGGATAAAAAGCATGATCCTCTTGGGGCACCTGGGTGGCTCAGTCGGTTAAGCATCTGACTTCAGCTCAGGTCATGATCTCAGGGTCCTGGAATCGAGCCCCACATTGGGCTCCTGGCTCAGTGGGGAGTCTGCTTAAGATTCTCTCTCTCACTCTCCCTTTGTCCCTCCCCCCACTCATATTATCTTTCTCTCTCAAATAAATAAATAAAATCTTTAAAAAAAATCATGATCATCTCATAGATGCAGAAAAAAGCACTTGACAAAATTCAACATCTATTTATGATAAAAACTCTCAACTAAGTGGGTATAGAGGGAATATATGTTAACATAATAAAGGCCATATATGACAAGGTGACAGCTAACATTATACTCAATGGTGATAGTTAAAAGCTTTTTCTCTAAGATCAAGAACAAGACAAGGATGCCCACTTTCACCACTTTTATTCAAAATAGTATTGGAAGTCCTAGCCAGAGAAATCAGGCAAGAAAAAGAAATACAGTGACCCAAAGTAGAAAGGAAGTATTTGCACATAACATAATACTGTAATATAGAAAACCCTAAAGGTTCCATCAAAAACTGTTAGAACTAAAAAATGAGCTCAGTAAAGCAAGCTCAATACTAAAAATTTGTTGCATTTCTATACATTAATAATGAGCTTGTATATTGAAAAATACAAGACAGTGAAAGCAATTGAATGTGGAATTTGAGAAACAAGGCAGAGGATCATAGGGGAAGGGAGGGAAAAATGAAACAAGATGAAACCAGAGAGGGTGACAAACCATAAGAGACTCAATCTCAGGAAACAAACTGAGGGTTGCTGAAGTGGAGGGTGGTGGGAGGGATGGGGTGGTTGGGTGATGGGCATTGGGGAGGGTATGTGCTATGGTGAGCGTTGTGAATTGTGTAAGACTGATGAATCACAGACCTGTACCCCTGAAACAAATAATACATTATATGTTAATAAAAAAAAAAACAAAGAAGACACAAATAAAGGGAAAGATGTTTCATGCTCATGGATTGAAAGAATTAATATTGTTAAAATGTCCATACTACCCAAAGCAATATACAGATTCAATGCAATCCCTATCAAAATTCTAAAAGCATTTTTCACAGAAATAGAACAAACAATCCTAAAACTTATATGGAACTATAAAAGACCCTGAATAGTCAAAGCAATCTTGAGAAAGAAGAACAAAGGTGGAGAATCATGGTCCTTAATTTCAAACTATATTACAGAACTGTAGTAGTTAAAATAATGTGGTACAGGCACAAAAATAGACAGGTCAGTGGAGAGACCTGAGAAATAAACTCACACATGTATGATCAATTAACTTACAACAGAGGAGACAAGAATATACAATGGAAAAAGAACAGTCGTTTCAATAAATGATGCTGAGAAAATTGGACAGCCCACATGTAAAAGAATGAAACTGGACCACCATGTTATACCATCCACAAAAGTCAACTCAAAATGGATTAAAGACTTGAATAGAAGACTTGAAACCAAAAAACTCCTAGAAGAGAAGATAGGTGGTAATCTCCTTGACATGGGTCTTGGCAATAATTCTTTGAATCTGACATCAAAAGCAAAACCAACAAAAGTAAAAATAAACAAGTGTGACTACACCAAACAAAAAGCTTCTGCACAGCAAAGAAAATCATCTACAAAATGAAAAGGCAAACTACTAAATGAAAGAAAATATTTGCAATCGTATATTTGATAAGGGGCCAATATACAAAATATACAAAGATTGCGTACAACTCAATAGGAAAAAAAATAACAAATCCAATTAAAAAATGGGCAGAAGATCTGAATAGACATTTTTCCAAAGAAGGCATACAGATGGCCAATGTGCACATGAAAAGATGCTCCAAATCATTAATCATCAGGGAAATGTGAATTAAAACCACAGAGAGA
The DNA here is from genome assembly GCF_004348235.1 of Phoca vitulina. Lineage (NCBI taxonomy): Eukaryota > Metazoa > Chordata > Mammalia > Carnivora > Phocidae > Phoca > Phoca vitulina. The sequence goes on from NW_022589728.1 coordinate 39,204,003, forward strand.
TAGCACCTCATACCTGTTAGCATGGCTATTCAAAAAGTCAAGAAATAACAAGTGTTGGTGAGGCTGTGGAGAAAAGAAAGCCCTTGTGTGCTATTGATGTGAATGTAAATTGGTGCAACCACTATGGAAATGGAGGATCCTCAAAGAATTAAAAAAATAACTACCATATGATCCAGCAATTCCACTTTAGGTATTTATTTGAAAAAAATGAAAACCTAACTCAAAATGATACATGCACCCTCATGTTTATTGCAGCATTATTTACAGTAGCCAAGATATGGAAACAACCTAAGTGTCCACTGATGAAATTGAGATATACATATATATATAAAATTCAGCCATAAAATATAATAAATCTTGCCATTTGTGACACCGTGGGTGGACCTTGAAAGCCTTAACACTACGTGAAATAAGTCAGACAGAGAAAGACAAATACAGTGTGATCTCTGTTATATGTGGAATATACATATAACCAACCTCATAGATACAGAGAACAGATTAGTGGTTGCCAAACTTGTGGTGGGGAGGGGTCAGAGAAATGAGTAAAATGGTTTTGCTTTTGTTTAAATAAATTGAACAAATTTTTAAAATAGGCAAAAAGAGGGGCACCTGGGTGGCTCAGTCAGTTAAGTGTCCACCTCTTGGTTTCAGCTCAGGTCATGATCTCCGAGTCATGAGCTCGAGCTCTGTGTAGGGTCCCCACTCAACAGGGAGTCTGCCTGAGATTCTTCTCTACCTCTCTTGTCCCTCCCCCCCACCACTCTCTCTCTCTTTCTCTGTGTCTCTAAAATAAATAAATGAATTTTTTTTTTTTAAAGATTTTGTTTATTCATTTGAGACACAGAGATACAGAGAGAGAGAGCATGAGCAGGGGGAGAGGCAGAGGGAGAGGGAGAAGCAGGTTCCCTGCTGAGCCGGGAGCCTGATGTGGGGCTCGATCCCAGGATCCTGGGATCATGATCTGAGCCGAAGGCAGACGCTTAACCATCTAAGCCACCCAGGTGCCCCAATAAACAAATCTTAAAAATAAAAGTAGGCAAAAAGAAATAGTGCTTTAAGTGTTTTTTTCAAATCTCTTAGTGGATTTATTCATTGGTATTTGGTATTTGACATTTTTGGTGCTCTTTAATTTATTATTTTTAAAAATCTCCTTTTCTAACCCTCTTGGCTAGAATATAGAAATATTATTGATTTTTTATACGAAACTGTGTCTAGTAATTTTACTAAATTCAGACACTTGTTTAATAATTTATCTGTAAATTCTTTTGTGTTCTTCAGGTACACAATCTGCCTCTCGGTCCCTTGTCATACACACAGAATGTGGCTGAAGGCTAACTGACGCCACGTGTTCAATGTCTAATAGTAAATATAAAACCACACACATCAAGTTTCTGTATAAATCAAGACCTAAGTGTATTTTGCTCTTAATGGTCTGAGAGTAACTGAGGCAAAAAACATTCCTTGCTCCAATTTCCTTTTTACCCTTGATTTGAGAAGGGTACACTTGAAAAAAAACAAACTAATAGAAATTCAAATGGTAGGTTTGTTTGTAAGAAGAAATAGAACTTGAAAGGTGAGAGCTCTGAATTTTTTAAAAAGGACTGTGGCAGAGCAAACTAAGAAATAGATGTCTACAGAAGAGGTGGCTGAATGTTTTCTCACTTGGCCGAGATCTCCACAAACAACAAGTTACAATGAGTAAATCATTTGTAAATGGATGAGACTCGGAATCCAGATGTTTGGAAGCAAGACACTAGCTGGTAATGTGCTGTAGCCCATCATCCAGGCCCTTCCTGAGGGAAATGATAGCAAAGCCAGACTCTCTGCCTTCTAAATATCCTCTAGAAACCAATCTTGTTGTCACCAACATCACAACTTTGTTTCAGCGGGCAATTTACCAACATCTGCTTGGCAAAGACTTTCCTCCCTTCAACTCTCGAATATGTATTTTCCCATTTGGAAGAACTGAACCCAATACGCAGCAGGAAAAGAGTATTGAAAATCACAAAGGCTATATTCCAATCCATTTTCAGGAAAACCTCCAATCTTCTTATTCAAAGTATTATATTTACCTTCAAAATCTTGGCAGCATAAATTATCAGTGAGTACATCACTGTTTGGAGTAATGCAAAGGAGTGAAAACGTATATGCATGTGCAGCTAGGCAGGTAGCCCTTCACAGTTATTTAGAGTTTTGTGAAGAAAAGGAGTCAGATGCAGCAGTTTTAAATTACAGAATATCAAAAGCTGCATTTCACTAGCATTTCAACCTCAAGGGTTTGTGAATTTTAAAAATGAAATGATTGGCAGGGGAAAGATTTACTAAACATACAAAATCATCAATAACATCCATTGCATTTTGGCCGGAACAGGGTCAAGCACACCTTTTTTGTTTTTTTGACCACTTTCATGATTGCCAAAATCATCCGATTGTTTGTTGAGTGCATAAGCTGTATTTATTAGGAGAGGAGACAGAGCGTTTCTTTGGCTGCTCAGAGGCCAAGTTGGACAGATAGATCACTTTGGTATTGTACAAGCCAGCTGAGAGATAATTAAGTCATTTGAATGTGAGCTTTCCTGGCTTCTCTTTCCCATTTTTTCCCTTGTCTCTTCTTGGAAGCAAAAACCATGGCTCTTGTCCGTGTCCTTCCCCCAGCCCTTTTTAACATTCTCTCCTCCTGCCTGCAGTAAACGCACAATTCTCTTCTTCTTGAGGAAAAGGTATTTGAGAAAAATTATTAGTGAAGATTCATAAAAGAAACCTTGGGTTCCTATAGAACCTTGTGAATATGTTTCCCTTAGCTCTATATTATCTAAAAATGATCCATTTATGTATCACTTCCCCCTTTATACTATAAATTCCTCCAGGACCAGGCTAGGTCTTATCCATCTTTGTACCCCTAGTGCCTAATCTAATAAGTGATGAAGAAATGCTCCTCGAACCCAAGGAGATGATCTGACCCCACTTCTTTATTTTTTCTGGAGAAAGAAACAGACCCAGAGGGTAAAGTGATTTGCCCAAGTCTCCAAGATAGTGGTAATGTCCTTCTCCTCTGCAGAGGAGTTTTAAAAAGCAGCTTTTATTTTTTTCTACCACAGACTATTTGCTCACTCGGAGCTGTGCACACTCAGCCAGAGAGGAACACATTAAACATATGAGGCCACTTGGAGACATCACAAGAGATTTTGGGCAGTGGGACCATCATTTGGCTGGTAATCCTTGGCTCTCCACATTTCATTCTCCTAGTCCCAGATGGCAGTATGATTTCACATGCCCAGTGCCTGGCTCTGTGATTTTGTCCAAACTCAATATCACGAAGATAAAGTGATGCAATTTGGGTGGGACAAATAATTTGGAACCTTCAACATAAATAATCTGGGCTCCTTTAATTAATGAAATATATTTGTATCTTGCTATACAAAGGCTCAGCGCAGATCAACTTTATATCTGTATGTCTTTAAATCTAAGTAACTTTTAACAATTTAAAACCTTTGGGTATTTAACAGTATTTAAAACCTTTTTTCTTTGTCCAACAAAATTCTGTCAGTTCCCCATTTGTATGTAGTAAATACATACATACGCACATACATACCAAAATATTATTGTTTTAATAATGTTAACTGTCTTAAAAGCAATGTGGTTATTTAGAGGTTTCTCATACATATATTGGAATGTCACTCTTTTGTTAGTCTTAGAGGTGACACTATCCTCTAAGAAATTATTTTGGGGTATTTCATTACAAGTTTACTCCCCTTGAATATGTAAAATGGTTTTCCTACATAACTAAAGGTTTGATTTACTTTCTATAAAAATAGGGTGTATTATTCGAAATAAACGACGTTGGTTGTTTTCCAAAAAATTGGTATCAACTCTTTAGTTCACATCCAAGCTATAATACAGCATTGTTCCTGTTTTGACTGCTGTTTTGACTTAAACAGAATCATTCCCTGTTTAATGGCCAACAAATGTTGAATTTGGAGATAGAATTACATACATTGGATTAAAGGCAGTATACAAATAAATACAGTATGCTGCTGTTTAAGGACTGCTGGTGCAATCTGCTGCCAATTCTTGAAACATGAAATCCTACCACTCTTCTACTAAATAATAACATAGGCTGGAGGTGCGCCGGAGAATAGGAGGTGATGCAGCTATTGAAATCAACAGAATCAGGCATCCAGTCACCAATTTGGGCTGGAAACTTGCCAAGGTAGATTTTATTTTATTTCTTTAACTACTGTTAAAGCTGGTAGAATTAAAACGTATGCACACACACACACACACACACATGCACCCTCCCAATTGGGACAAAAATGAATATTAGTCAGGGGGTTATGAACTTTGGCATTCCAGTTTTTTTCTCATATAATCCATCCTAAACTATTATTTGGATCATTTCTTTGTCTTCATATCAAGATACCTATTTGAATGCAATGGAACTACTTTTTTTTTAAATTTTATTTTATTATGTTATGTTAATCACCATACATCATTAGTTTTTGATGTAGTGTTCCATGATTCATTGTTTGCGTATAACAACCAGTGCTCCATTCAATACGTGCCCTCTTTAAAACCCATCACCAGGCTAACCCATCCCCCATCCCCCACCCCCCTCCCCTCTAGAACCCTCAGTTTGTTTCTCAGAGTGCAATGGAACTACTTTTAAAGATTTTATGCCATGTTTCTTTTTCTGGCTAAAGGTCAATATATATGTTCAGGTCTATAGTGCAGTTTCCCAGTTGGTAAAGCTCCACTTCGAATTTGAACAATTTAAAACCAGGAGAAATCTTTATAGAAACAAAAAATGTTGGGGTGCCTGGGTGGCTCAGTCGATTGAGCACCTGACTCTTCATTTCTGCTCACGTAATGATCTCAGGGTCATGAGATCGAGCCCTGTGTTGGGTTCCGAATTCAGTGGGGAGTCTGAGATTCTCTCTCCCTCTGCCCCTCCCAACCCCCACTTGTGCACGCACATGTTCTCGCTCTCTCAAATAAATAAAATCAATCTTTAAAAAAAAAGGAAAGAAAAAAGGTTGCAAAAATATGCCCCTTTCTCCCCCTTAATAAGCAGATATAATAGATTCAAAATGTATATCACCTTGGTGCTTTGTGGTACTTGGGTAGGATTTAGCACAAACAGAGATTCTTGGCATTTCCATGAGCTTTTATTTCTATTATCTCCAATACTTTGAGATTTCAAAGACAGTTTTGGTGCTAATTACCAGATTTTGACTTTTATGAAAACCCCACACCACATGTCCTGATTTTATAGTTGCATGCGGAATCTGAAATGTGGTTTTATCAAAATAAACTCACACTTTGGTGTGTGGAATTTCACTTGTAAAGTAGAGATCATAATTTCAAAAACAAACACAATTTGCACTTGGTTTTGCTTGAAAAAATAAAACGCTTGGCTGTGATCAGATGAAAAATGTTTTACTCAAGTACTGGCTTTTCTCTGAAAAGCATCTCCAGTCAGAGCCAAGTGGTCGTGAACGGTGTCATCTTCCGTGCAAGCACCTTGGCATCTCCCTACTTAATCAATATTTTAAAAGAGAAGGGTTTTTTTCTCCCCCTCTTTACCATTATTTTATTCTTCTGCAGAAACTTAAACATCCATTATAACACTTTCTACTTGTTTGGGTCAAGAGCAGTGTTTGTAAGAACCCATTATGGGAAGAAAAGAAGATTATTAAATTACCAATTAAGTCAAAGAAAAGAATTGAATATACTATTGTCCAGTGCAGAAATACCCAGTTATTTCTCTGGAAGGCAGTTGGTATAGGGGAGGACAAATCTGTATTTGAATTCTAGCTCTGCCACTTACTAGCTCTTTTACCTTGAGCCACTTATACAACCCCTCAATGCCCAAGCTTCCTTATCTAGTAAGTGGCAATAATTAAAAGAATAATTTTGAAAATGAAATGAGAAATGAGACCTACAGAATCTCTAGTTAAGTACCTGGAATAACAGACACTCAGTGGAGTTGTTGGGGCTTGTGAGAGCATTTTAAGTTCATGGAAAAAGAACGCAAAACAAATGTCATCAAAACACTTGAGTTACTTGGAATTTCAAGTTTATATATGTGAAATCTGAAAGCAGTTTGTGCTGGGTGAACCTATTATCAACCTATAAAAAAAATTTTGATTGTGTGTGCATTGAAGCTACTCCTAAAGAATTAGCCCTCATGATCAAGCAGGCCCACGCCCATGAAAAGAAGGATGCAAGAAAAATTCCTACAAGAAAGGGACATGCATTTGGGATTTGTTTTGTAGTCTATAAGGTACACACATCCCTGGAGGCCTCGGAGGGGAGTATAGAGAGCAGAGGAGTAGAGAGTGTGGTCCTGTTGTCAGCAGGTTTGGGTTGAGAGCCACTTCTACCACTTACTGCTATAAAGCTTTCAGCAGACCAATTAACCTCCCAAAGATGAATAGTAGCATTTATCTCAAAGAGTTATTTTGAGAATCAAATGAGATAACATGTGAACATTCTTAGCAAGGTCCCTGGCAGGTGATAAACACTCAAGAGATGGTTTAACTCTCAACATGATTATTAGTCCTTTTTTCCTTTATAGGGCTCTTTCTTGGAGGCATCTACTTGCTTTTCTGGAGGGAACATAAATGGAATAGAATATATGATTTTGCTTTTAAAGTTTCTCTTTCCATCCAAGACCTTTGTCATTTTACATTGATATTGTTCTAGGGAGCTCATGGCTATATAGAAAGCAACCTTCCATTCTCAGAGGAGTTATTGGGTCTCATCTCATCAAATCACTTGAACACGATAATCAACCTTCAGTTTCTTTATTTCTTCATCTTCGACATCCTAGAGCAGTGTGTACTAGTAGCTGTAGGCCTTTGGACTTCATCATGAACAACCTTTTTATGAGTCTGTTGTTAAACTCTTTATCTTTATGAGATTTATCAAAGTGAGTAACACTGCTAGTTCTGTAAGAGTCTCTTACTCTATGAATGATTTATAACAAAGAGGAGCTACTTTATTAAAAGGTTCTTGTGCTCCAGAGGCTCTTGTGAGCTCAAAGAGCTAAGAGTTGCCATTACTGCATTAGAAGAAATGCATGTTTATTCATGAGAACTAAAGAAGCCATGGGAAGTTTATCAATTGGTTGGGTAGTTCCAGTTTTTTCTTCGAGTTCTCTCCCTTTGTTTCTTTTCATAATCACTTTCATTTATTCATTCAACAAATATTTCTTGAATGTTGTAATGTCCTAGGCCTTGCTAGAGAGGTGAATAAAACTGGCAAAGTCTCTGCCCTCAACATGCTTTTAATGGTTCTCAAAGTGGGCCACACATTAGAATCAATGGGGGATATGTTTATTAAAAGACCCACACCTGGCGAGGGGCACCTGGGTGGCTCAGTCGTTGGGCGTCTGCCTTCGGCTCAGGTCATGATCCTGGGGTCCTGGGATCGAGCCCCGCATCGGGCTCCCTGCTTGGCGGGAGGCCTGCTTCTCCCTCTCCCGCTCCCCCCTGCTTGTGTTCCCTCTCTCGCTGTGTCTCTCTCTGTCAAATAAATAAACGAAGTCTTTAAAAAAAAAAAAAAAAAAAAAAAAAAATAAAAAAATAAAAATAAAAGACCCACACCTGGCGATTATATCAGAGTCTTCTGGGTATAGATGAAGACCCTGATGCAGAAGGAGCTTACTACTTTGGAGGGCCTGAAGAGGAGGTCAGTAGGTTGGAATAGTGATCAAGAGGGAGAGGGTAAGAGATGGGCACAGTAGAGAAGCAGGGGCCTGATTTCAGGCCAATTTTCCCACATTCAGAACTGCTACTTAAAATAAAACTGAGTTTAACAAGGCATTTATTCAGATTATCGAGTGCAATCCTTTTTCAATTTTATAATGAGTGGGATATTAAAAAGAGATTTTTGAAGGACTCGTGCCTCATTTCAAATAAATGCTATAGTTTGAAATTTGCATAATGTGGTCTTCACATTAATTTTTCAACGTAGGGAAAAGGGGGTCTCAAATATCCAGAGTGAAATTTTTTTAATCACTTGAACTACAGATGCCAATCCTTTTATCGCTCTTCCCTTGCAACATTTTGCTAGTAGAATATTTCTGATATCTAAATGCCATCAATTATTAACTAAAGGCTATGAACACACACTTCCCTTTTACTTGGCTCTTTATACACAGTTTTCCAAGTCCATTGGTTAATTTATCATGTGGCTGCAATGTCATCACTTAGTTACTACGAAGATAAGATGATAAAGTAGAGTAACATGACTGTGCTAAAAGTGTGGGATTTGGGGGATTCATCTGTATCATTTTGCTATGTACATTTCCTGAATGTTACTTAAAATTATATCTGGATAAAGTTATGAGTTTGTGATGCTTTTAATCTGCAGCCATGATGTGGATCTGACTTGATTTGATTGCATGTTTAGAAGGATGGATGCATGCATGAAAAAATCATCTAATGGTCTATTAGAACATTGATTTGCTTGATTCATTAATACATAATGAAATCTGCATTGCAAGGAACTACTGAAACATATTTCTTTGGCTACAATTTAAGAATGCTTATACGATTGGAAGGATTATTTTTCCAGGAGAATAAAGTTTAATAGTAATCAGATGTTCATTCTGGAAGCACAGGGATAGAAATGATATTGTTGGAAATGATATTTTAATGTTTACCTCAGCCTGTTGTTTTTCCTGATGCAGAACCACACCACTGTCCAGAATATTTAGAAGAGCAAATCTTGTTTTTCTGTGTCTTTCTAATTAAACTTCTTCCTGGGGCCTGAGAAGCCAGAGTGACATTCAATAGAGAAGCCCAAGGAAGTCATGATAATACCTACTCACTGTTCCAGCAACCTCAACCTAAGTGTGGGCCCTTGCATCATACAACTCCATTGGACCGTGTTTGAATGATGCCCCCATTTCTGCCACACAACAGCGTTACTTAAACAAAAGCATTTGATTTCTGTGATATATTCCAATCTGTGAGATTTTCACACTACTGCTGAGAGGGTTTTAACGTATTTTTAAATGTTGTACTGTAGTCAATTGGCTATCAGGTAAATCTATGAGCCATATTTCCTCCATTTAACTGGAGGAAGTGTAAAACAGACATACTTGATAATAGAGAGGCTGGTAGGTTTTAGAAAAATAAATGGAAAAGAAAGTCAAGGGAAAAGAATGTCTTGTGCTGGAAACTGACAGCAGGAAGAAGAATGAATTAAGTCTTGTCAGTTCTGTTTCCTTAAATCTCTTGATTCTGTGGGTTTCCTCTCATACCTCCTTGCTGCCACTACTTTGGTTCTTCCATATTTTTATCAATTGTATAATTGTACTTGCAGCCTCCAGTATTAAATCAATCTTATTTACCCCACATTCTGCTTCCAGAGTGATCCTCCAGGATAAAATCCCAATACATTAGGGGTGCACTGAGGTGCCTTTATGATCTGGGTCTGGTTACCTTTACAGCTTCTTTTGCTCCTGGCATTCTAGGCTTCAGGAGGACTTATTTGGATTTTTTCCTAACACTGATGCACCTCCTTCCTCCCAGTCCCTCGCAGACTCCTTACCCTTAGTTAATATGACTAGAATGTCAGGACTTGGTTTTGACATCACTCCCTCCAGGAAGTGTTCCTTGACCACTTCCATCCCTCCAATAAGGGCTCTGTGGAGCCTTATTGTAACATTTGCTAATGGACGTTTTAGTCATCTATTGACTGGTGTGTCATACCTTACTAGATTTAATCTCTTGAAGACTTGGATTGTGTTTTTTTCATCTTATATTACCAGGATCTCACACAGAGCTTGACATCTATTAATTCCTTAGAAGTCATGTGTAGAATGAATGAGCAGGTGAGTGAATAATTAATTGAAGAGTGGATGAAGGAACCAGACAGGAATAGGAAGGTTCTGGGAAGTGAGAGAGAAAGAGAGAGAGAGAGAGCACACATGTGCGAGAGAACAGGTTTATTTTTAAGATTTAATTTTCCCCTCAATTTCTTTCTCTTTTTTTTTTTTAAAAGATGTTATTTATTTATTTCAGAGAGAGAGAGAGAGCACAGAGGGAGAGTGAGAGGGAGAAGCAGACTCCCCTTTGAGCAAGGAGCCTGAGATCATGACTTGAGCCAAAAATAGATGCTTAACCGAGTGAGGCACCGAGGCACCCCTCCCCTCAATTTCTTAGTTTAGAATTTCTTAATATTTTTTCATAATTTTTTTCTTTTTTCTTATTATGTTATGTTAATCACCATACATTACATCATTAGTTTTTGATGTAGTGTTCCATAATTCATTGTTTGCGTATAACACCCAGTGCTCCATTCAGTACGGGCCCTCCTTAATACCCATCACCGGGCTAACCCATCCTCCCACCCCCCTCCCCTCTAGAACCCTTAGTTTGTTTCTCAGAGTCCATAGTCTCTCATGGTTCGTCTCCCCCTCCGATTTAGCCCCCTTCATTTTTCCCTTCCTGTTATGTTCTTCTTTTTTTTTTTTTTTAACATATAATGTATTATTTGTTTCAGAGGTACAGGTCTGTGATTCAACAGTCTTACAAAATTCTTAATATTTTTGATTCTGCCATGCCAATTATAATATCCTTCTCCTGGTCTCAAGCTGGTAAAAAACATGGTAAAGCCTATATATAGCCTACATGTCCTTTACCAGTTTGAGATTACCAAAAATATCCCTTTTCCCCCTTCTTTTGCTTTCTAGAATATATTATATATAACACACATATATTTGTTATCAGAGATGTATTCCATGAGCACAATAACAGTCGCATTGATTTCACTGTTTTCTTCTGAAATAATTTTTCTGATTCATAATAATATTCTAGGACTTCCCTTATATCTTCGCTCAGGAAGAAGTGTATAGTCAAGTTTCCAGATTATTTCAAAACAGAAAATACAGGGCCTTGTAATAAACCAGTATACCACTGTGTCATCTTTGGGGGTTGGCTGATCCAGACATAGGCCCCAAACTATCACTGGGGTAATTAAGAGGTAGCAATCAATATTCCTCACTTTTATCTTGTTCTGTCAGCATTCTACAAACCTACATATCATTTTTTTGGTCTACATGAATCTTAGTATAGAATTATTGTTCAAATTATTAAATCTTTACTGGGAAAATTCTATCGTGGGGTCAGCTGCCTGTGAAAAAGTAGACAGAGGGGCCAAAAATGGTGAGAGATATCACTGAGAGATAAGTCACAGTGTTCTCCACATGTTCACCAAAGATTGTTCTCTAAAAAACAGGCTGTTGGAAAGCTAGGATCAAGAACGATCCTGCTGATAAGAACGTGCAACAGATCTGTTTATTGGAAGCTGCATGACTTGAATACGCTTGTGATGTACTCTGAAAGCTCCTTGAAGGGCAGATTCATGCTTTTGGGTAGAACCATGACTGTGGATGCGACCCTAATGAGGGTCGTCTGGCTGTTTTGTTGTGATATTTTCCATGTGCTAGACAGACCATAAAAGATGGTCCTAATGTAAATGTTAGTCCAATATAAAGGTTGACAACAGTAGACTCAGACTCAGACAAACATTGTTTTCACTTCAGTTCACTGCTAACCTAGTAAACAAGCCGACTGAAGGGGGAAAAAAAAAAAGATACAGGAGCATGGACATAGCTTTTCCTCTCTTCTTGGAGGAGCGCCTAAAATTCAGTGATCAGCTTGGGATCAAAGCCGTCTGACTTGACTCCCTGTAGGCTGGGGGTGCAGCCATGTCAGCACACAAGGGGTTCAACTTACTACTTTAGAAGACAATTCTTACTGCATGCTGTTCTAGACTTCCCGGGTCAGTTCTCCCTGTATTGCTAGTGCTGCAGTAGATCGAACTGTGGCAATACCCCTGTCCTGGTCTTTCACTAATATATTTTATTGCTCCAAAACTATCCCTGGGCCAGTGAATAGGACAAATAAACAGGAACTGACCTCAGTTCCTAAAATGAAACTAGCCAAGGGAAACTGTACCCATTATATTTTTATTTCAGCTGAGTTTTTCTGGTTGCCTAGTATCCTTACTTCTCAATTTTCATCGGCGACATCTTGCTCACTCCAAATCTTGCCCCTGGCTCTGTGGTGATTGCTGGTAGGTGATTGCTCTGTGCAGCTGGTAGGACGTCAAGAGCCAATCTCAGAACTTTCACTGGCGGCCTCTCACTCACTCTTCCTTGCTGGCCTTGAACAGAGGCTCATGTGAGGCTGGAGCCGTGTTGGCCAACTTGCCAAGGGGACACGTGCCTTTTTGAGAACAAAACCAGTGCATCGGAAGAAAAGTCCCATAGTGGAGACGGTATCCCTGTGACATCATTTAAGTCTCCATGTAGCCAGTTCTACCCCTGTGCTTGTTCTTACCTGGGTTGATGAATCCTATTGACTCTAAGGAAGTTTGGGTTGAGTTTTTGTCCCAAGGACTCTGCTTGTAGAGTCCCAATGCATCCTAAGAGGTGCAGAATGCTCAACCGAAGGAGAATCTGTGGGCCGGGTTCTTGCCCGAAAGTGTTGTATGTGTGCACTAAGTATTTGCTGTCTTATCTGTGACCTTCTCCATGTTCCTCCACCTGGGGCAGTGACGGTGTCCCCCCACCAACCATAATCAGATACACGAGCTTCCCAAATGAATGTGTTTCATGGATTGTGTCTCATCGGTCTTGCTGGTCTGCTGCCTGTAAGCTTCCTGAGCCTCAGGTGGCTCTCCTTCCTATGAGAGCTCCTACGGCCACCAATCGAGGCCTCAGAGACCCCTCTACGGAGGCAGCAGAAGTACCGGTGTGCGGAAGCTCCCGCAATCACACTCCAGGAAAGCCGGAGATGATCCGAGTCATCTAAACAGTCCTCCAGTGCATCTGTCTCATACGCTGCCTACGATTTGTGAGAAGTATCCCTCCAGTTTTCCTATAAAACTAACATCAGTGTTTACCTATAAACAGACACAGAAGTCACTGCCGACTGTACTCTGCTTTGTATACAATCCTATTATATAAAGAGCTCAAGCAGCATGTCTGTCTGCCTCGATGTGTGTGTTCTCCTTCTCCAGCTGCCAACCACCTAAATTATTCAGCAAGCCCTGATCATGCCAAGTTTTTAGTCAACAATGGAGATCCTGCCAAAGAGCTAATAATGTTAAAAAAAAAAAAAAAAAGCAATGTTTGTGACAATTAACAGAGCCTGCAGCCTGCAATGCGCGTTGGACTCATTTGTAAAGGAAAATTTAAATGATATGCTTCATTATAAATGGTCCCATGCAGCACATTGCTAATCAACCAAAGCAGCTTCTTCTTCCCCCCCCACCCCCCCCCCCCCGCCCTTCTTTCCTATCTGATAAACGCAAATGGCAGCACTATGTCAAGGCTCTTGGCCACTGCGTGCTGTAGCTATAAACGCCGTGTGGTTATCTATCAGTATTCTAATCAGCTTAGATCAAACTGAGTAATTAGCTCTAACGTGGATGAATAGAGCACCAGCCTCTTATCTTGTCTATTAATAATCACAAGTATAACTTCACAGCCAAATCAAGAGGTATGTTACTGCTCCCCTGAGAGCCTGTTTGGGTAAAACCCCCTGTGACTGCACCAATCTAAGTAGTGCAGATGGGACAGTGAGCCTGTAATGACGGGCTGACAGCTGCCAAACCGAGCAATTCCTCCCCCACTCTTGGCAGAGGGAGAGAGAGAGAAAGAGATTGATTGGGGAAGTGGGGCTGATTCTCCATGCTAAATAACTATTATTTCCCAAATAATGGTTTGAGATAAAGGGAGAGGAAGAGGGAGGAGAGGGGGCAGAGGACTATTGCTAGATCTCCAAATTCCAGATTCAGTGAAGGAGATGAACCTGCACAGCCCAGCCCTGCTCCTGCCTCCCACGGGAGCACCAGGTGCCTTTGCATCTACAGCACCCCGCGGTCCTGCTGCAGAGACTCCTCACCTAACGAGGTTTCTCAGGCCACGGACAGGTCTCATTTATAGAAGTCATCCCTCTGGAAGTTTGCCTTTTGAACATAAAGGGTCAAAGTAGTTAATAAGAAAGAGCATGTGTTTTTAGTATCTTTTACTTTTAAAAACAAGTTCTCGTGTTCACTGTGGTACCTCTCTGACCTTGCTTTCATTCGTATATGTCTAGGTGCCTGGGTGGTTCAGTTGCTTAAGCCTCTGCCTTCGGTTCAGGTCATGATCCCAGGGCCCTGGGATCGAGTCCCACATCAGGCTCCTTGCTTAGCCTGCTTTTCCCTCTCCCTCTCCCTCTGCCTGCCACTCCCCCTGCTTGTGGTCTCTCTCTCTCTCTCTCTGTCAAGTAAATAAATAAAATGTTAAAAAAATAATTCATATATGTCAATTTGTTTAAAGCTGTAAGCCTTCTCCCAGAAAAATAATGCTTATATGTAAATTTATACAAAAGTTTGCATAGACTTCATTGAGGGGGGCACTGGCATTCACAGTCTTAAGACCATCTGTGAATCTTTAAGGGGTCTGTAGGCACCAGCTTAAGAACACCTGGCTTAAGCACAGAAACTAACAACAAAGATTTCAAGAATAGAAGTAGAGTTCTTAATTATGGAATGAACTATATTTTCATGAAGCATTTGGTCATATAGCATTGTTAGATTGGTGTTCTGTGGGGTGATAAGATGAGGACTGGGACTTCCTATTCTGCCATCTTGTTGGTGCCATTCCTAGTCAACTGTGTTTCAAATGCTTAGGTGTAATTTGAGTTTTGAAAATTGGGAAAATATTTTCTATTGAAACAATACTGATGAAATTCCATCCATTCATTCATTCGTTCATTCATTCATTCATTCACCTTTATTTTACTGCCCCTTCTTTCACCTGCTCTCCGCTTTGGGTTCCTACTTGAACTGTGTGCTGGCAATACAGTGATGAAAGTCTGGGTGCTTAGGAACCTCACCGTCCAGCAGAGTTTAGCAACGTATTTAAATATGTTTACAACATAACATGAGAAAGGTGATCACTCTGCTAGTGTCCACATATTGCCACACAGAGGAGGATGTAATTAATTCTGCTCAATCATTGGTGAGGAGAGGGAGGAGTGGGAGAGAAAAAGGGAGAGAGAGGTTACCATGTAGGGATTTCCAAAAAAGAGCTAACGTTCAGGTTTCTTTTAAAAGATGAGCAGAAGTTTTCCAGGCAGACCAAGGGCATTCCACACAGAGGGAGCTTAAAGACATGCACAAAGATGTGGAAACGTGACACAGCACGATGTGCTCACGGAACTGTAGGGAGCTTGGTATTGCCAAGGTGTGTGATGTGGCGCAGAGTGTTGAACAATGACACAATTAGGTAGCAAGGCTTAGATTGCAAAAGATCTCATATGCTTTGTTATGTCAGTAAACCATTGAAAATTTGCTAACAAATTTTAAGCCCATGAATGACAAGGCTAAATTTGTCTTGGAAAGATTATTTTGAAAACTCTGTAGGAAATATTTTGGAAGCTATGGGTCTTTAAAGAGGCTATTGCTCCAGGTTATTCCCACACAAGTCTATTTAATTCCAATAAATCCAAAATAGGGTATAAATCCTATGGACTCTACAGTCATGTTTGTTAGGTATAAGGGTATAGTGTGAACATCAGACAGATGATTGTATTTGGCAAAATGAAGTTGGTTAAGGACATTAACAGGTTTTCAGCGGCTTGGGGGAGAGGAGAAAAACCTGACTTAAGTGGGTTGAGGAGAGAAAGGGGATGAGAAAGTAAATGCAGTTGGGAAAAACAGTTGCGTTCTAATGATGGTGCGATGAATCAACAGAAAAGAAAAGGTGAGGATGCAGGAAAATAATCTCTTCGTAGGAGCACAAACCTTGCATATAAGCGTGGCAGGTCTAGAATCCGGTGTAGGAATATAGAGATTGGTTTTACATGGGGTATATATGTATGTTTTGCCCATTCCTTGTAACTCATGGGAAAAGTCCTGTCTGGAGTTATAGATGATAGAAATGGAGAGAGAAAAATAAAACATGACAAAAAGGTCATCTAGAAACTGCAAGTAACTCTGACTTCCCCAGTACCTGGCTAACCCTTCAAACTCTCCTGGTAGCCCCTAGCCACTCCTGAGGCCTCCCTCAGGCTAGGAAAATCACCATCAGTTGCTGAGATTATACTTGCTCTGAAAATTTAAAGGCATGGTACCACTTGCTACCAGAAATACATTATGGAGAAACCCAAGGCGAACCTGAATTTCTACCCCTATAGATGATTTGATCTTTTAGCTAAGATGCTTAAGGGGATCTCTCTTTATATTTGAAATCCAGTACTTTACCAGACAACGACCATTTGTATCATTTTGTCCCCCTGTCTGGAGTATAGTTTGCTTTTTCTATCTGAAAATTCAAACTCTTTTTTTGCTGGAACATTTTCTTTTTTTTTTTTTTTTAAAGATTTTATTCATTTATTTGACAGAGAGAGACATAGTGAGAGAGGGAACACAAGCAGGGGGAGTGGGAGAGGGAGAAGCAGGCTTCCCGCGGAGCAGGGAGCCCGATGCGGGGCTCGATCCCAGGACCCTGGGATCATGACCTGAGCCGAAGGCAGACACTTAACGACTGAGCCACCCAGGCGCCCCGCTGGAACATTTTCTTGTTTTAAACTTTTGACATTTCTTTTTCTATTTCATTTGTTCAGATTTTATTTTTTAGGAATAATTCATATATTGAATCCCTTTGGTTATATTTTATATCTATTATTATTATCTCCTTTAATCATTTTAAAATCCAAGTTCATTTCCACTTACTTCAATTTTCTCATTTCTGATTTCCATATATCTAACTGTACCATCATCAGTGTTTACTTTCTCTTGAGTTGCTTATCATGTGACCATTGGTTCTAGTTCTCTGTTCCATTTCTTATCTTAGCCTTTGTTGCATTGTTTATATATCCTTAAGTTATTGTTTTATCCTATCTTTCCTAAGTTCTTCTACTGAGTTCATGGCAATATATTTAGTTATGGTTTTGATCTGTTCAATGGTACTTACACATATATATATACACACAATATACATAATATATATATAATTTTATGCTGACTGTTCTTTGTCTGCCATTTGTTTATCCTTTTATTTCTAGTATTTTTATATAGACACTGTTCTGATAATTTTAGATAGTCATTTTTGAATTGTAAGAATTCTACCTGAACCTTTTATTTATAGGAGCATGATGAAGGGGACGGATTTATGGGGTGTTCTGGGCTAATGTTCTTGGCTTGTGCTGAAGATTCTGGTGTATATGTGTGTGTGTGTTGGGGATAGGGGTTGTCTTATACTTTATTCCCAGCCAACAAAAACATGTAACTCCAGGGCTGCTTGTAATTTAGAATCATAATCCTCTAGGAAGATTCATGTATAGAGTGTTTCCTAAAAAAATAGGCTGACCACACTTTTCCTCATTCTGTACACCTAGCTACTTGTCATACCAGCAGGATGCTAACAAGTTACCAATTGCAATCCATGCAGGCTGTATGGTTGGTCCAATAAATACTTTTATTTCCTCGTGTTCATCTTCAGGGTGCATTGACTATTTTGGAGAACTGGGTTCCCCTTTTCTTCGTTTAAAATCAGTAGTTCCCAGGGTCTTTCTGTACCTCTACTTAAGCTTTACTTTTTTCACTTATTATATTTGGGAACAACACATAACGCTTAATTTCGTTTGAGGTCGATTTTTGTCTTTCTGCTCCCACTCCCAGAGAACCTTAATCTTATGGAAATAAAAATCTCTTTGTACATGCAAATTAAAAAAAAAAAAAAGCCTTCTAATTCTTTAGGAGGATTTCCAAGAGGAGAAGACAGCATTGTATTTACTCTGACATCGTCAAACCAGAAGTCAGAAATCCTTTCCTAATACTTGTTCATTGTAGGAGACATTTATACTTGAACTGGAATCTCAGAGTTTTCCCAGTATCATGGAAAACTGAGGGAGGAAGACATTTGGGCCAGGGGCTCTTTTCATCTTTTTAACTTGACATCTGGCGGAGAGTTGCCATTATATTTATTCATCCATTGGCTGTACCGTATTGTTCACAATTTGTTTTGCTGAAAGAGAGAGAAACCCAAGTCAAAATATTTTTAGCCAAAATGAGGGATTTGTTACCTCATATGACCAGATTACGGGAAGATCAGAAGTTGAGTTGGCCTTGTGAACAAATGGAACTGGAGACTTGAATGCCATCGAGCTTTCTTTTGCTTCACCTCTCTCTCATCCTTGTTCCTTTATGTGTCAGTTTCAATTTCCCAGACTGGCCAAAACCACTAAAGGGTTTCAGTGACTGGTAGTCCAAACTTGCATCTTTATAGTGTCTTGAACAAAACAAAACAAAACAAGACTATTTTTTCCTGTCAACACCAGTGTGAAAAGTCCCGTGGGGAACCATTCCAATCAAGCTGGATGGATACTGGTGCCAGTGTCTTGGGCTCTGACTATGGTCAGACTTTGCTTTATCTATGTGTCCCACCTATATTCAAAGGTGGAATGTCTATTAGCAGAAGAAGGTAGTGAGGAAGAAGGGCTGAAAGGCCACAGACCATAGCTACTGCACCAGTCTAATTATGGTTGGAAGGCGTTGTTGAGTTGTTGTGGTTTGTTTTTTATGTTGCTTTTCCAAGAACCATGTTGTATTACTTATAAAACTTCATAGCCAAGTTTCCTCTGCATACTTACACAAACACTTGCAGGAGCATACTTTATCATTATCTCACACAAATGTGACAAAGCTATTTTTCTTTGAGCTGATAGAAAAAGCATAAACACATAAATATGCATTCATTTGATGACTACTTTATTGCTTTTAAAACCACTTAAGGTTGTTTCTGGCTGGACTGACCATTCGTTAATTGAGACAAATGCTGAAGGGGCCCCTCCAAAAGTGCTGCTTGGTCCCTAGAAACTTAGAAAAGTCTTTTATTAAATACACACACTTGAGTTTACCTCGGTAGATAAGAATTGAGGAGGAGTAAAATGATTATATCACTGCAGGGGTCGGGGTGGGGGGACACTAATGCAAAAACCCACCC
Organism: Phoca vitulina; assembly: GCF_004348235.1. NCBI lineage: Eukaryota > Metazoa > Chordata > Mammalia > Carnivora > Phocidae > Phoca > Phoca vitulina. Next base: position 39,223,018 of record NW_022589728.1, read on the forward strand.
TGTTTAATTGTCCAAGATGGTTGCATTTCACTGAGAGATCAGAGTGTGTCTTTATTTTTTATACTATAAAAGCAAAAGGTGACCCGTGGAATTTATAAACCATCTTCTCTTTTTAAAATCTCTTTAAATACATTTCCGAAGTATTGATGCTTATATGAAATACTCTAATTTCAAAGTGTGTGACAAACGAACTACTAAAAGAAGGCAAGATGATTGCTGGCTCTCAAAAAAAAAAAAGAAAGAAAGAAATATTTGAATTTTATTTTATATCGCTCCTTTGAATAGCAATGTAACTTCTTCCCAATCAGTCGTGGAGTAGTTTCATTCTATTTATCAGGATAATGGAAGTCTCAAAATTTCTTCTTTCAGGGAAAAGCAGCTGGAAAGAAGTAAAGTGAGCAATGTTTTCTTGTTCTTTTGTGAATTTTATAGAGATAGTAACTTGGCACAGACCCATGTTTCCAACAGCTTACCCCTAAGGAGCTAGTTAGTGTAAAAAAGAGAAAAAGAAAAAGAAAAAAAACCCACTTGGGCAAATGCAAGAACCAATTCCCTCTCTCAAAAACCAGGGAAGGGGAAAATAATCCATTTTTTATGGTATATTACCTACAAGTGCAGACATGACTTTGGTAATCACGCTTTTGTCACACACAGACTGTGAAATATTTATGGAGACAATGTGATTTGGGTCAAGACATTAAATAAAGTAAAAGTTGCTTTATTCAATATGTGATGAACAGTATCCATATTAAAAACCATTGGGAAAAGTGTTCAAATGAAAAAATATGCTTAAAACAAATTCATCTGTTCAATGTTCATAAATGTTTTAAGAAATGCAGACAAACAAGTCTTGAAATCTATATTTACTGTACACAGTTGAGAAACTAATAGTATTTATTTAATCCAGAGGGGGAAGTGACTCAAAATTTGGCTTTTAATGATCAACAGGAAATACTTTTCCTAAGAAATTACCAAAGTGTTTGTTGTCAACCAAGCTACAATAGGGTTATCACTCTTCTCCCGGCAAATTGCTAATGCAATTAGACTAGCATTGATTTACAAAGGAAAGGTTTCTTCCAGACCTGCAGAAAATCTTAAGTCCTGACTAAAAATACTGTCTAGAATGAAGGAATGTGTGTGTGAGGAATGCAAAGCTGAGTGTTTACTTGAGATTTGGGTATTGCTCAATGGCTATTATGCAGCCAATTAAGTAATATATTCACTCAGGGATATTATCTAGCACTGATTAGGGTCAAACTGTGGGGTCTTGTTCTGCTGGGTCATTCTCTATGTGTATTCAGGATGAAAAAGAAAAGCAGCTTGATAATTTAAAGAGAGACGTAAAATGCAGCTACCCAGCTTAACTGTCTATGAAATCTGCCCTCTGGAGCCTGTGCTCTGGGTTAGCTGGTGAATTTAAGGTCAGCTTGATTGTGACAGTTTCACTCATTCACTCATTCTATGTTTGTTAATTATTTGTGAATTCCTTCCTTGAGAAAAAATAGTTATCCATTTCCACCACAGCAAACTTCACATAGGTGTGAATCCAAATTCAGCCTTAAGCATTATGCAAATTAGTGCATGCTTTACTTTCTTGGGTAGGTAAATAAATAAAAGATGTGGAAAAGCCTAGATGACTTGGTTCAGGCAACTTTGAGTCAAACTTTGAGAAATCATATCAATAATAATAGCCAACATTGATTAATAGCCAATAATATAGTACCTATTGGGTCCATTCTGCCTGTCAGGCATTGTTCTAGGTACTTTCTTTAAGTTATTAAAGTGGTTCAAATAATTTTTTGCCTTGAGTGAATAATAAAATTTAATATAATATAACATAACAAAGAAATCGTCCATTGTTTAGTCTACTCCTTATGGGCACCAACCTTTGTGAGACATTACCAACTAATCATAGGTTTGATGCTTATCTGTGAGACGGTTTCATGGAAGAATAAAGAGAAAAGAGGTGTAAAGAATCTATGGAAAAATAATTAAAATTATTGGTACTCAAAGGAAATCTAAATATTAAGTCCTAGCAACTGTCCCCTAGCACTCTAGACAACAAGACAGGCAAACTGAACACCATAGGATCTGAGGGTGAAAGCTGAGGACTGAAGAGACAGAAAATTTTTATATTCTGCTTAAAAAAGATTTCCTGTCCCAAATCCTCCATGTGCCTGTGGTTCTCCCAGAAGAATTAGAATAAAGAGAACAAAAGGTAAACTAGTATCTTTAATTTTCCTTTTTGGAAAATTTTTTCTCTATTCCAGAGGTTGGCAAACTATGGCTCACAAACCAAATCCAGCCTGACACCAGCTTTTATATAGCCTGTAGCTAGTTGTGGTGTAAAAAAAAAAAATTTTTTTTAATTTAAAAAATTGTTGGAAAAAATTTAGGAAAAATAGTATTTGATTACATGTGAAATTAAAGAGAATTCGAAATTCATTATCCATAAATAAAGTTTTATAAGAACACAGCCATGCTTGTTCATTTATATATTGTCTATGGTGCTTTTGTTCTAGAACAGCAGAGGTAAGCAGCAGCAAAAGAGAATGTCAGGCTTGCAAAGCCTAAAATGTTTTCCTCTCTGGCCCTCTAAGAAAACATTGGCCAATCCCTGGTCTAACCCAGTCAAGTGATAGGTTCATTACTCACTTGTACTATATCCAACTAGTTGTTTGGGACTCATCCTCAATGTGACTCATCTGGTTGTCAAGAACTATGAAGTGTCTGATATTTTACTCCACTTGGAAACTCGTAAGTTTGCCTGACCCATTTCATTAATGCAGGTAGAAGCTATGAAACTCCCGGGTCAGGAACAAAAGACAGTTTATTCCTCACAGCTTTAGCAGTAGCCAGAGTCTCAGCATTTCTGAGCTGGTTCTCCAAGCCCCCAGTGGTCAGGTGATGTCCGCATACACAGTGGGTGGGCTGCATTGCAGGGCAAGAACTCTGAGCTTAGGAACCAGAATCTTTTATATAATTGGTGGTAAGCATGCCTGAAGTTTACTTCAGAAAAGGATGATATTTCTGTCTTCCAAGGCTGTTCACACCACAGCCATCTCTGAAAACAAAGGAACAAAAGGAAGTCAGTGCCTTACTTGCCAGACATGGAGAAATACAAGAGATCTCTGCTGCATCATGTCCAATGCTGATTCTTTTAATGAAAAGAATGAGATGAGACCAAATTAGTGATGAGACCAAATAAACATTGCAAAACTGTTTAGGAAAATAACTAAAATTTAGAATTGTACTTGACAAATTCCAACAATGCAAATACTTTTAATTTTTTTCTATTTAAATATTAGCCAACATATAGTACATCATTAGTTTCAGATGTAGTGTTCAATAATTTTTTTCTATAGATGTTTACTACCTAAATGGTAGGTAAAGCAAAGTGGGAAATGGATGTTTTTATCAGTATAATTTGGGAATACACATTCAGGCCAATAGAGCTCACAATCAAATGCCTCACTATTTCTAATAGATGGTGAGCTTTACAGTTTACATTACAGTGGAATTGTTTATCCTCTCTGTGGTTTTGTTTTCAGAATGGAATTTTATTGTTTGATAGAATTTAGCAATGTTCCAAAACATGCAGATTACTCATACTATTGTATTTCCCTGTGGCTTTTAGAATCCTCATAGAAATGTTTTAGTCCCTTATCCCCAAAGTAGAAATTCATTGTTAGCTCATTGTTTATCAGTGTGTGAGGGCACTAACCTACAGCCCCAGACTAGAATCCAGGAACAGGGGAGTCAGGCTGGCAAGACGGCTGCTTCAGAATCAGAATATTACAGGAGAAATGTCTTTCCAAAGTACAAATGCACCCCTTCACAAACACCAGTTTCTGTCTTAGAAGGAAAACAATCTTAAACCCAGATAGGTAAATGTTATTAAGGGTTTGACAAATAAAATAACTCTGGAGATTAAAGCCCACTTAAAGGAAGTAATTGTTATTTCCTAAATATGTTGAAAAATAATTTAATAAAATATAATAGAAAGTGACTTTGCTAAACATGTTATCTTCTTATTGTCTAAGGAGCAGTCCTTTCTGGGTGAACCACTCAATACATTTTATATGCCTTTCCATTGGGCTGTCCTAAGACTCTGAAAGACTGACTGCCTTGGGATTTGTTTTTCTTGAATAGATGCCATCAGGTTAGAACCCCAAACTTTTTGTATATATTTTCTTCTTTGTCTTCTTTTTTAACAAACATTTTCTTTTATGATTAATTATTATTAAAAGTAAATAAAACCATTTTAAGACAAGTTAGTCCCAATTATGAGTATTAGGCCACCAAAACTGACCTTTTAAAATGGTTGTTTTATTTTATTTTTACTGCAAGTTTTAAAAAAATGTTAAGAACTAAAATTGCCTCAAGTCATATAATTGGTGATGCAAATGTATTTACTTTCTTATCACTCTTACTGGATGGAAGGCAAGTTTTGAGATGCTTTAAATCACAAAGCATTTAAGATATGCTGAATTAAATTTTGGATCACCTTGGTGACAGTGTTCTGAAAGGAGTTTTGTATCATTAGTTCCAAAAAACTTAGTGGTAGGAATGGCTTCTGATCAGTTCTTTGAACAGTGACAGGTGAGGGGTGGAAGTGAGAAGTCTGGGATATCATAGAATCTATTTGGGGTGTTTTTTTCATCTTGAAGTTGAAGAATGTCATTTATACATAACATCTTGTATTTTGTGGTAATGAGAATTTGTGGTAGTATTTTCCAGTTAAGTACATTGACCTCCTTCAACTCCCAGCACGCCTGCTCCATCTGACTGGCAGAAAGCAGAAGCTGGATGACCAACGCTTCATATATTTCACCTTCCAAAAGATAGAGGCTATTCTACCTGAAGTTGCCAACAGCAACTGAAACTTCTTTCTTCGCCTATGTTTTATTGGAGGGATGTCATCTTGAAGTTAGGTGATAGGGAAAGGGTCATAGCAATGTTACAGGATCAGAGTTGTTTGGTTTTGATATGCACTTTGGCTTGGGTGCTAAGTACTACACACTATTTTCACCCAGAAGACATTACACTGGTAGAGTGTGATGTATGGGAGCTTAACCATTCCAAATGGATTCCATTCTAGTCTTGTATTGGGCTTCCTGATCAACAGAGAGCCTGTTTCTCCCTCTCTCTCTGCTGCTCCCCCCTGCTTGTGCGTGCTCGCTCTCTCTGTCAAATAAATAAAATCTTTAAAATAAATATAAATAAATAAATAAATAAATGACTTACAGTCTCAGTTTTCAGCTTCACATAGAGAACTCTAAGATATACAATGATTTGAAAATATTTAGAGTTTACAGAGATAAAGACAACATTTTCTCATTAAAAAATGAGTTGGTGGATTTCCTTTCCATTCTTAGCTAAATTTAGTCAAGCTACCTTCCAAGACCTAGCTAAAACTGTATAATTATCTTTGTAATATTCCACTGCCAGAGATTCAACATAGAGATGTTTGAGAGTTGAGACAAGAAAGAGAAAATGAAATAGTAAGCAAGTATATTAAAGAACTATTCATTCTCCTTATAACTCTTGATTTCTTCTGATTTCATATTGTTGAATTTATTATTCAGTAAAGTTGAACTGAATTTTAAAATATTGTATTTTTAACTATTTATTCCTACTATGTGGTTAGTTTCTGCAATATAAAGATTAATCAGAAATGGATCTTGCCATAGGCGACCTGGGTGGCTCAGTTGGCTAAGTATCTGACTCTTGATCTCAGCTCAGGTCATGATCTCAGGATCATGAGATCGAGGCCCCCATAGAGCTCCATGCTGGGTGTGGAGCCTGCTTAAGATCATCTTTCTTCCTTTCCCTCTGCCCCTCTCTCCACCCCACTCACACACATGCTCTCTCTCTCAAACTCAGAAGAAAAAGCAGAAGAAGAAGAAGGACGAAGAGGAGGAGGAGGAGGAGGAGGAGGAGGAGAAATGACCCTTACCATTGAAGGGTTTATAGTTTAGGAGAGTAGACAGATACACAAATGAATAATTGCAATATATTAAATTTATGTATTAGCAGATGAATTCCCCTTTCTATATTTTTAACATCATAGTAGGCCCTGAAAAACAGTTGTTGAGGGACTGCTTAAGACCATGCTAAAAATGTTGCCTAATTTGGCATGGGGAAGGGAGTGCAGCCCAAATCTTCTTCACTAGAGGAGGTGCTGACTGAAGCCATTTTTTTTTTTTAAAGATTTTATTTATTTATTCGAGAGAGAGAGAGACTGAGTGAGAGAGAGAACAAGCTAGGGAGAGGGGCAGTGGGAGAGGGAGAAGTAGACTCCTGCTGAGCAGGGAGCCTGACACAGGGCTCCATCCCAGGACCTTGATATCATGACCTGAGCTGAAGGCAGACCCTTAACTGACTGAACCACCCCAGCGCCCCTGATCGAAGCCATTCTTTTTTTCTTTTTTAAAGATTTTATTTATTTATTCATGAGAGACAGAGAGAGAGAGAGAGAGAGAGAGGCAGAGGGAGAAACAGGCTCCCAAGGAGCAAGGAGCCCAATGCGGGACTCGATCCCAGGACCCTGAGATCATGACCTGAGCCGAAGGCAGAGGCTTAACCATCTGAGCCACCCAGGCGCTGATTGAAGCCATTCTTGAAGGCTGGGTACAAGCTAGAAAATATATAGATGTTGATGGGAGCTGAGCTGGGAGAGCACTGCAGGTAATGAGAGAAGCAAAGAAAGAGGCACAAAATCCAAAATAGTAGTGCAAATTCCTCCAAGAAGTTTAGTATGGTTAGAGCACAGAGTCTGTGTGTGAGAGAGAAATAAGGCCTGAAAGGTAGCCAGAGACAATAGCTTAAAAGGCCTTGTAGCTCATTTAAACTTAATGGTTTTAAGTCCCTTTGGACTTAATCTTGAATGAAAAAGGAAAACATTGAATTATTTTAGGTTGAGAAGGGATATGATCAGCTTTATGTTTTAGAAAGCTTAATCGTGCTGTTTTCATGTGAAGGACAGATTGAAGGAGTGGCAAACTGAAAAGCTAGAAACTAACTGGGAAGGGTTTGTAAAAACTCTGGCATGAACCAAGGTAGCACCAGCTACAATGGAATATATAGGTCATATGAAAGTATTTAGGAGCTAGAGTGAATGGGTTCCATGATTGATTAGATGTGAGTGTGATAGAGAAGGACTGAGATGAATCCTAGGGCAGTAGCACTATTAACAAATTTGGAGGACCAGAGGGTGATCAATTTTGAGGGAAAAATTGTATTATACTTTGGGGAGTATCAAAATGCAGATCTCCAGGCTGAGAAAAAAATTGGAATTTAGGCAGTGTCAGTCAGACAGTTTAGGTTATGCTGCAGTAACAGACATCCCTGAAATCTTAATGATTTAAAAACAACAGTTTTATTTTCTGCTCACGTTACATATCCCTTTGGTCCTCACTCCAAGATATCAGATGAAAAAGTATTCATCAACTGGAAAGTTGCTGGTCCTTGAGGCAGAGAGAGCTTTATAAAATTGCACACTGTCTTTTAGAGACTTCTCTCTAGAAGTCACACATGTCTCTTCTGGCTGAAGTTCTACTGGCCAAAGATCTGTGTTTGAACTATTTGATCACATAGACAACTATTTTTATCTTTGGGATCTCAGTGTTTTTATTTGGAAAAGGGGGGATAAAGGAATAATAAAACACCATCTACATACGGCTACCCAAAGGAACAAATGTGATCCCATATGTAAAAATTCTTTTTAAGGTAATGCTTTCAAAATCCTCAGTCTCTTTTGGTACTACCTAGAATTGAACATTCACCTTTTTGTTGTCCTCTTTTAAAAGTCAAACAACCGTGAGAGGAGTAAGATCTTATGATGAATGTTACATAATATGTAATATATATCCGTAATAAGAAAGTCCTTGCTATCAGAGAAGTAAAAGTGTGCCATAACACATTGACTTCAAAAGCTGAGAAGACAGTGAAGCCAAATTTTGCCTGATCTAAAGTTTGCCAAAGGCTGACTTTCACTTTCTGGATCAAAACTTGGTGTGTTGGTTAGGAGTACATTCAGTAGAGAAGGTCAATGAATTTTACACTGTTTTTGAGAAATACGCTCTTGGTCAAGGCTGTCTTGCCTTAGAGTTACAAATTGATGTCAATGTCAATGGGTTTATCAACAAATAAATAATCTTTAGAATTGCCAATTAGATTCTGATGAGAGCATACAACGCATTTTGAAGCTTGATCCACACAAATAGAAATGGTATGAAGTATTTGTTGCACTATTAAATATATTTGAAGGCAGTTAAGTCAAACAAGTACACTTTTTATTTTGACCTTGTTGTAGGTATAAAGGAAACTCCAGGAGCCCTGCTATTCCACACCAGCTCAGATGAAATGATTGATTACTTTTCAGTTGAAATGAAAGCTTGTTTTAATTATTTTGAAATTGTCCAGACAATCATAACTTTCAAGCTATCAGAGAAAGCAGAACTGTGACAAGAAAAATAATACTTAATTCAGGTGTTCTATTGTATGTAAGCATGCGTACTTTGTTTTCATGGGGTAGAAGGGAGAACAGAAGTAATATCAATGATGAAACACATGAACTCCTGATCTAATCCCAGATGAAAACTTCTCAGTGAGGTTGCAGGCAAGCAGACCTTCGGCAACAATGAAATCCCCATGTGGGAGGTTCACCACAGAAGACCTGCATGGAATGAATGTAGCAGGAACACCTGGTCCCTTGTTGCTAGTTATAGGCTCACATCTCTTTTTGGCTCTGTCACTTACTAGCTTTGTGACGTAGGTCAAGTATTTAATTTCTGAAAAACTCAGTTTCCTCTTCTGCAGAAATCTACTTATGACGTTACAAAAATAGAGTGCCTACGTCCGAGGCTCATGATATACATTATTTCCTCTGATTCTCACAATAGTCCTAGGAGTACTGAAGCTGAGGCAGAATAGAAAATAAACTTGCCCAAATCACAGAGCTGACAGGTGGCTAAATTGGATCAATCTTAATCTAAATCTTAATCTAAATCTCTACTACATCACCCTGCCCATCAGGACATGGCATAAAATAAAGACTTCCCTAATTTGTTCTCTCCTACAAAGTACACTGTTATTGAGGTGAGATTCTCAACAAAATTCTCTGAGGGGAAAATCTGTGAGGGTGAGGAAAGACCACTACTTCCCAGGAGTCGCTGTGGGCTTCCTTCCAGAATAAGCAATGTGAGGATGGTGGTCAGAGAAGCGATCAGATACTCTAAGTATCTGAGAGTGGTCCCCCAGGGCCAGTTAGTGGGTGAAAAAACCCTTTAGAAATGGTAAGGAATGATAGGAAAGGTGGCAGAAGTGAAGGGCCAAAGAGAGAAACAACATGAAAAGTATGGGGCTGGAGGGAGAGGGTCAGGGATAAAAGAAGGTTTTAGCAGAAACTTTGAGTTTAAAACTCTGGGGGGAACAGAGTAGTGTCTGAAGAGAAAATCTAAGAAGGTTTTCTGTGCGCAGAACTGTCTGAAACCCCTACAACTCCATTTAAGGAAACTCAAAACAAAAATCTGCCTTCTTGTCAAGATATGGATTTGAATTGCTGGGTGTTGTTGTTGTTGTTGTTGTTGTTGAGTGAGCTTTTGTGCAGACACTGGGAGAGGCTATTTATGCAGTCTTCCTGCTTCACGAGGGGGAGAGGGCCGTGCATGGTCATGATCGCAGTCTGCAATACCTGAAGAGGTATAATCCTGAAAGGACTGTGAGGTAGTGGAAGAGCAGTGAGGAGAAGGGCAGAGTTCAAGTCCTGGACTTAGTTGCCAGAGCTAAGTAATACAGTCCTTCATAAATGGGGGTCATGATATCTGTCTCAAAGAGATGGGAGGCTCAGGTGAGGTGATGGTGCTCTATGCACAGTAACTGCTCCACGAATATCAGTTCTGATTACTATGTGGCATTTACATTTTTTAGCTTTCAAGCAATTTGATGATGGGCAAGGACCATCTTACTTAATGGTACAGTTGGATTTTCCTTTGTCTCGCAAATTAGTGGCTTTCTATAAATTACCAGGTTTTCTATGTGTCTGTCTTATATGAGGCTCGGAGAGGCAGGGAGTGTGGGGAATTGTACTCTGGGAGTATGTTTTGATGATAAGTCAGATGGCAATGATCATATTTTCTGAATCCAAATTAAAGACATATGGTCAGACAACAGGACAGAATATTTGAAATAGGGTGTACCTGAAAAAATCTAGGATCATTGGTCACCAGAACTATAAACTGGCATTGCCAGCAAGGACTCTACAAGCCCTTCATTTTCAAGGTCTCTGCTGGAGGGCAAAATTCCAAGTTTACAAAGGAGTGCACTACAAGGCTTTTAATTTCCCCTTCTGCACCCAGGGGGACAAATAATTAGTGCTTTCGTAGGTCTATAGAGGAGACCAGAGCCCAGAAATTCTGCTATCAATGCTTGCTGACTAGGAAAAGACATGCTTGTGCCATGCATCACTAAGGATTATAACAGATTAGCAACTAAATTTGAGTTAATTAAAAATAATCAACTATAATAAGAAGAGAGTTTCCAGAAAATTACCATATTGATCAAGTTGCTGTCTAAACAACTTGGAAAACACAGTACAAATTTTGGAGGCCCAATGCCAAGTAACTGAAGAGGCTCATTAAAATTTACTTAAAAATATTACAAAACTCAATTTTATTAATAATGATCATAAAAATACATAACAAATAAATACTTTGGGGGAAGTTTAAGCTTAAAAGTCTACATAATTATGCAAAACTTAAAACATAAAATGCGACATGACTTTAAGAACTTAGAACCTAATGCGAAAAGGTGAAGATTTTTTTTAAATGGAAATGACAATGTTTGACAATAAATAAAACTGTATGATGTGCTATAAAATACTTGAATGGTGACCTACATTTTGAAGTAGACCATACTGTATTTTGGAAAATAAATTCTCTTACATTGAGGGGTCACGATTATTTAGAAGGGAAAACCTATAAAAATGCATCTTATGTGTTTTGATTACTAGTTGCGATCTAGTTACAAATTTTTAAAAAGTCTTCTCTTAAAACAAGTCGCTTGAGAAACTCCTAATTTGTCATAGTGAATGTCTTCTCAGTGAAATAAAATGTTTGTTACGTGAAGCTTTCAGAATCTTTAGATGCATGAAAGTAGATTTGGTGAAATGGATTTCCTGGTTTAGTTTCCTAAATTGTCATAAAACACATTGGATGACACAGATTAACCAAAGTTAAAATGTTTCTGCTGCTGTGAAATCTATTAATCTATATTTCATTTATTGGATTTATTCATACTCATCTATTTCCCCAAAGGATTTGTGGTGACTGTTGCTTCCGTTATAGGTATGTCCTGAATATTGTTGGCTGCTCCCTTGTTTTATTTTGTGACTCTAGTTCTCCTATTCAATGAAAATATACATGGACAAAGTTGATTGAGAAAACAACCTATCTAGGAAAGAAAGGCAGAATCCAGACTTGGAGGAAAACCTCTGTCAAAAGTTATAAGCAAACTTTTCTTCTGCCCCAGTGGCTCTGAGCTCACTCCTAACCCATAAAGTGAAGATATCCATCACTCAATGAGGCAGTACCTGCACCAGTGGGAGGATGAGAGCCAGCGATCGCTCTTGCTGGCGGCTGAGCTCCGGCAATAATCTTATAACTATAATGGGAGTTAGGTGCCCAAAGGAGAAAAAGACAAATACAGGCCCAGGACACCTTAGTAAGTTATTTCAGAAATAGGATGAAGACTGATACAGAAATTAGAACTTGATATCATGAACAGATAAACAGTCAGTTCTCATTCCTTCCGAGTTGTCTAGGTGATTTGCAGAAGACTGGGGAATTGCTGGATTCCCCTCTACTTTCAGAAATAGATGAAGTAATTAAAAATCTTCCCCAAGAGAAAGTTCTTGGCCCTGGCGGAGCTACAGGAGATTTCTATAAAACCTTTGGCTTAGCCCTCTCTGTACATTTGCTTGACGAGCTCAATCACTTGAGGGACTCAGGTGGATTCATCCTTGCCAGCCCTTACATCCAGATTATCTTAATTGCTAAAAGGGATAAAGATACAGAAAACTGTACCACATTTAAGTTCAAACCCCTGATTAAAGTGGATATAAACTCTTGGAAAGGATCCTGACAGTTCTCATCATTATTTGGAATCTGGGGCACAGTGACCAGGCAATTGTTTGGGGATGGGTCATTCTTTGCATAAGATGATTTTTTTTTTTTAACCTGGATCTCAGTTCTGTTAGACTCACAGGGCATTGGATGCTCTATTTATTGTTTTTCTACTAAATGACAATTTTTATTTTTTGGCAGAACAGTGAGTGTCAGGTATGTACTATGGGCTCAGAAATCCAAGGTCCTCATTATTTAATAATAGCTCTTTTGTTGGTGTTCCAAATGAGCAGGACAATCTAAATTTCTCTATTTCTCAGTGAGGAAGCTAACATTACATTATACCATTAGCTTGTTGATACACACACACACACACACACACACACGGGAGTGGGAGGGATAAATAAAATAAATAAAAATACACCTCGTAGTATGATTCCACTTATATGACATTCTGGAAAAGGCAAAATTATGGATATAGTAAAAAGATCAGAGGTTGGGGGTGCCTGGGTGGCTCAGTCGTTAAGCGTCTGCCTTCGCCTTGGGTCATGATCCCAGGGTTCTGGGATCAATCCCCACATCGGGCTCCCTGCTCGGCAGGAAGCCTGCCTCTCCCTCTCCCACTCCCCCTGCTTGTGTTCCTGCTCTCGCTATCTCTCTCTCTGTCAAATAAATAAATAAAATCTTAAAAAAAAAATCAGAGGTTGCCAGGTGGTAGGGAGAGGGAGGGATTAATAGGTAGAGCACAGAGGATTTTTAGGGAAGTGAAACTATTCTGTATGATACTATAATGGTGGATTCATGTCATTATAAATTTGTACAAACCTACAGAATGTCTTACACCAAGAGTGAACTCTAATGTAAACTATGGAATTCGAGGCATTATGGTGTGTCAATGTAACTTCATCAGTTGTAACAAATGTGCCACTCTGATGGGGAATATTTATGTTGGAGTAGGCTATGCATGTGTGGGGGGCAGGGGGTGTATGGGAAATCTTTGGACCTTCTGCTCTAAACTGCTATGAAACTAAAACTTCTCTGAGAAATGAAGTCTATTAAAAATACCTTGCAAAACGTTGCTGTTGTTGTTCTTAAAAGTAAAATAGAACCCCCAGGCAACTTTCTGGGTAATGAATGTCAAAGCATGCATTTGCCAAGACTATCCAGATGATTGAGGCAAAAACTTTTATACATGAAATATCCATTTAATTGCATTTTTTTTCTCAACATGATGCCCTGGCCAAGTATTCTAAAAATACTTGCTTTACAAAAGAGGCGTCTCTAGATGCCTGCCATACCTACAGGCCTCTCCTCAGACAAATTGCCCCATCTACTCATGAGGGAAGCTATGCTAAGCAATTCCTTACATATGGTTGTCATCTTCTATGCCAAGTGACCCCACCATCCTGACTACATGTCATTTGAACAGGGGATGGTAACTGACCCAAGGACATTCAATGGCCAGTGGTCTTTAAAGAATCCTGGCATGAAAGCTTTACCCAACAAGGAAAATCAGGGAATTTGAATGCAAGAAATTTAAAAAGAAAGTGAGATGGTTGTAATGGAAACAGAAGACATGTGGAGAAGGAGAAACAGAAGAATAGCAGAGTCAGGTTAACAGCTGACAGTTGAGATCACTGAATTTCAGCTGCTGATGGGACGACAAAATAACGAAGTTGCTAGTTATAGTGGATTCTCAGTGATCTCCAAAAATATGTCTAGGTTTCATAAAACAAAACAAAACAGAGAAAAACAATAAAAACAATTCCTGTTTTTTTTAAAGGTCTGTCTGTGTGTCTGTCCTGAGCTCCTATGTGGAATGGTCATTCATTAAGTCATATATTCAACAAATAATTATTGAGCAGGTACTGCATCCGAGGCACTTTGCTAGTAGCCAGAGGAACAACAAAGAACAAAGCAGGCATGATTCCTCCCTCATGGAGATTATAGTCTAGTAAGCTTAATAAGACACATTATTAACTCGTAGATTTAGGATGGTGCTAGGAAGAAGAACCGTATGCTATGAAGCTTTTGGTGGAATACACTAGCATAATTGTGAGGGGAAGAGTTCCTGGGGTTGAGATTCTTGTCTCTCTTATTTCCATGAAATCCTTAGAAAAAGATCTCTTTTACTGGAGTACAGACAAAGTAAAACCACTACATTTGTCAATAAAATCATCAATAAATATAAAAAAGTACAAATTGGCATTTAGGATGACTTGGTGGAAATACCTCTATCTTCCAAAGATATCCAATATGGAAACATGAGAAGAGTCTTTCTACTGGACATCTACTTCCATGGTTCTTCAAAGTCAACATGAGGTTATCTTAAATGAAATAATAACCTTTCTCCTAAAAAACATTTCAACTCCTGTTTCATTAAATGTTTCACTAGCACTTCCATTTCCTTGTATTTCAAACATGGCATTACCATACTCATTCTAGACTCTATCCTCTCACTCTCACTAACCAGAGAGATTCCACCTCAGCAGTGGACCTCACAAACAGCCTCTCCTCTCCATCCTCACTATTACTTTAATCTAGACCAGAGGTTGATAAACTATCACCAGGCCAAATCTGACCCAATGCCTGTTTTTGTAAATAATGTTTTATTAGAACATAGCCATGTCCATTTAAGTATTGCTTATGGCTACTTTCATACTACAACAACAGAGTTGAGTAGTTGAGACAGAGGCCATGAGGCCAACAAAGCCTAAAATGTTTACTATCTGGCTCTTTACAGAAAAGTTTCTGGACCCCGAGTCTAGATACATCATCCTTTGCTTCAACTATTAAACTATCTCCATACCTTTCTTCCATAAGCATCTTTCCTCACTACATTCTGTGTCCTACCCTACAGTTTCTAAAACACTAATATGATTGTCACTTACCTTCTTCCAGTTCAACATGAGCACACTTTTGTTATAGGAAAAACAGCCTAAAAGGCATGAGGGCCTTCACAAGAAGCTTCAACTGCCAATCCAGCAGTTTCCCACCACCATGCTCCTACCACAAGGAACACTTGATACTCCTTCATGACCCTTCGCACATGCTATTCATACTGCTGAGAATGACCACTCCTTTCTCCATCTCCACCCAGCCCTTGAAACTTCACCAGCAAAGTTCATATTATTTCTTAAAAATCAGCTCATCTGCCATTTCCCATGTGAAACCTTTATATCTGTCCCCTGGGCTCCCTCCCTTGGATCGCTTTGTCTTCTGGGTTTCTATGGGGCTGAGTTCCCACATCTATCATAGCACTTACTAGGCTCTATCATTAAATAGTGATCTATTTAAATGCTGCCTGCTTGCATGGATCTCGTCTCACTTAGTTTTGCATCAGGAGCAGATAGCATAATCCCTAGCACCCCTTTGGCATGCAGTAAATAATTTCGACTCTAGTGTGTTATTCATAGTACACCTTGATAGTGTTCAGATTCATGTTTTTCTTAGAATTGTGGAAAATCTGGATAGATCAAAAGATTTATAGATATTTTCTATTTATTTTTCCCAATCTCAATTACTGAGATGTAATAACTCTCTTCAAGAAGTTAATGATCTATTTGCAAAAATGAAATGGATCTAGATGTAAACCGAAAACAATGTAAGAGAGGACTCAAATAAGAGGTGGAGGGAATTCTGAGGTGTGGTGGTTTCAGTGAGGACTGGATCAGACAAAATAGTTTTGCAGAGGAGTTATGACTAGTTTTTCAGTGCTTAAAATGATGGATAGCATTGGACAAGCATTCACTTTAGAAAATGCTTCACCATTCATGCATGCATTCATTCATTCTTTCACTTCACTTCACTATCTCCTCCTTGTGGATCTTCTTGCTTTCCACACCTAAAAAGTATCTTTATATCCTCTATAGGGAAGAATGGAATAGGAAGAGCAAGTACGGGTAAGTGGTGGTTGAATGAATGAATGAATATGTGAGGGTAGGTTCTCAGTCTTCAGAATTCCTGCCTCTAATGTGATATTCAGAGCCCCACTTTTTACATCCACTCTGAAACAGCTGACAACTGGTAGAATTCTATCTCGGTATCTGAGATTTTAAAGTTCTTACCCAAACTAGGATGGTTAGACAAGGGGGATAGGGAGGGCCTACTGCTAGCCAGTTCTGTGTACCAAGTGATCAAATGTTCCCAACTGTGTTTCAAAAGTTTCTGTGTTTTGTTTTGAAGCTAAAGTTAAAACACTGGCATAGAAATATGAGTGGAAGGGGGAAAGAATAAGCTAATGACAAGAAAAGCCCACTGTCACCAGCAAAACTGTTAACTATATATAACTCTTTTCAAAATTTGTGAAATGCCAATATCCATGTCACCTGGGGTTAAGACTTGACAGATTTTAGTGTCTAAAAACGGTCTCACTTTATAAGTTTTGGGGGGGGAATTCTCTAAAGAGAAGCATGAAATGTAAGGGGTGAAGTCTTGCTTAAAGAATCTTTCCTTGGGAATTTGGACTGTGAGCCACATGATTTTTTTTTTTTTTTAAGAAACTATCTTTTAGATTGACATCAGATGGGTGTCAAGAAGGTGGTGTGGCGATAACCTCAATCTTCTGTGTGGTTAGCAAGTTTCTAGGCCTTAGCTTGCAAAGGGATTGGTTGTAGGCACTGCTCCGAATTCCAAAACTGGATGGCTTTGTCCAAGGCTCTGTGGTTTAATAAATTTGGCTCCAGAAATAGCATAAGACTTTTTTAGTTGAGCCTCTTATGAGAGGCTAGTATAATTAATAAAATATTTATTTTTTAAAGAGTGATTTGGTAGCACAGTCTAGATTCTCCTTTTGCTGTAATATTCTGATTTTAATTATTTGTGTGAAGCCAACTGGATATAAGATATAATTGGGCACAGGATAGACAAGGACTCAAATTTCAGGGGGGCATGGTGTTCAGACTAGATTCCCACTAAGGGAAAGGCTCTAAGAGTTGGGGATGTAAGATCAAAATTAGAGCATGAATCCAGAGGGCCAGTAAGGGAGTGAGAGCCAACATAAAAACTCAAAATAAGGGTGAGGTATGGGAGAGTCCCACAAAATGGAGGGAGGGTTTTGGGGAATCAAGAACTTACTTTAACTAAGATGAGATATGAGACCAGATGAATTTTGGAAGTTCAGGACTTAACTGGAATTTTGGGCTCATTTAAATATCCTAAGTAGGGTAAAAAGCAGGCTTCTCATATATTGCTAAGTATTATGAAGATACTCAAGGTTGAGAAGGGGCCTGTTTACCTCCCTTGCAGGTTCCTTATGTTCTCCTCTGATCACTTGGTATGTGATTCATTTTCTTGACTAGTCTGAATGTATGGGAACCTTGAGATCTTGTCTATTTATATATGAGCAAGTACGGACTGCCTTGTCCTCATGCCTTTTATATTTAATCTCTTTCTATCAGACTCTATTTTGTATATTGCTGCCAGGAGATCTTCGGCCATCGTGCTGCTCAGCTCATGAACTTATAATGGCCTCCTACTGCTTCAAATCCAATAGTCACATATCTAGGATTTCTGTGAACTCCAGTGACTCTTTCCTGGCTCACTTTTCACTACTACTTAATAAGCTCTTCCATCCTAACAAGGCAGGTCATTTTCTTTCCTCCCGTTCCTGTCTATTCTCACAATGCTTTCCCATGTGCTCTCCTTCATCCCAAAGCCTCCATTTCTTTCAATGCTCATATCAAGGTTCGTAAGGTCCAAGGAACTTTTGCTGATTATGTTTATTTACTTAAACTTGGATATTTTATTTTGCCACAGTACATAGTCTCTTAAACTTTCATGTAGAATATGATTTATTTCCAAGTGGATTCGTGTATGTGTAGCTTTTTGCCCTAATGCACTCAAAAGTCCTGAGAAACATCCTTTATTTCTTTTATATTCCTTTTGAGCCTCGAGTAGAAGTTTGAATACACAGGAGGCACTCAAGTAATGCTTATAGAAGAGATGAAGACATCCCCTTACACTACTGTGACTTCCTAATATAGAGTGATAAAAATTGGCTTGTAATAGAGCAAATGTTCAATTTTTATGATTCTGAATGTGTATAGATAATTCTCTAAATTTATACTGCTTGAAGTATACTTCAAGTATACAAAGTGTACTTTGTCTTAGTATGGGAATTTTAGAGTAAATTATTTCAACTTTGCCAATATTTCTGCCCTAAATATCTGACTACCCATTCATTTGGGGTGAAAAAGAGGCAGGCAGTTGTTTTGGCAGTAGGACAGTACCCCAGATTTTAATGAAATTGGAGTACATATCAGCATGAATGCATTTTAGATTAATTCAGTGGGGCATCATTTTCCAAAGCTGGGTCTATGGGTAGGAGAAGCAGTTGTAATCTATTGTAATCTATGGAATCCTATTATAGGTGTGTCAGTATATAGGTAGGTATACAGATGGACAGATGGACATGGAATATAAACCCTTGTAGATGTCTATGAGTAGAACCTCTTTTTCATATACAGCTGTCTTATTTGTTGTCAAATCTTTGGTTAGGCAAAGGGTTGTTGTGTGGTCTTTTATCAATGTCACTGGGACTCTAATAACTTTTTAAGGATGACTTGCTTCTATGCCCCAGATCTTATTTCCTTGTGTTTCAACCCAAGACTGAGTATTCTATTAATGACTGTTCTGCATATTGAATAGAGAGTGTTTTGTTGAGAAAGACCTATTTTTTTTTTTTTTGAACCAGTAAGGATATCATGTGCCAGATGGTTAATTCCCATGGGTTAATGAGTGTACCCACACACTTCATGATTTGAAATATCCTGCGGACATTTCCTTTAGTGAAAGGATTGCTAGATTTTAATTTACATTTGTATGAAGTACACATTTGGTTTTTTCTGTTGATACCTAGAAAAATAGATTTTTATTCTTCTGATGTTTGGGACTTAAATAATTTACAGAAATATAAGTTCTGGTCAAATTTTAATATTATATTTTATTTAATATTATATTTTAAGTATCAATTGCATTTAAATTAGAGAGAACACAGCTCTCTGATGCGCATGTAAGGGGCAATAGTTGGCAGTATTCAAATGAATCATTCCTGTGTCCCTGTTTCAATAAGATTTATATTTTTAACTGATGGGAGTCCTTTACATTGTCATGTCCAATTAATAGGCTAATAATTTATAGCCATTTAAGAGGAAGGAGATTCTTATAAAGCAGTAATGCTAAAATGTCCAAAGATTGGCACAAGCAGAAAATTACATTTGAATCTGCTTTGAGAAAAGCCCCAAATAAAACCCATCATAATTTTATATATTTTATATCTTTTCAAGTATTTGGGTAAGATATAGTTCATCCGTATAGCTGAGTTTATATAATAGTTTATGCTTTAGGGATTGCAAGATATAAAGGGTAACCACAGAAACCAAATAAAGTCATAACACAAATTATTTGTACCAACAATACATTTCTATGTTTTTAAACATAAATAATAAAATGATATTTTTATAGCACTCTATAAACAACTATAATTTGTGTATGCAACAAAATTATATGGGTCATTAGCAGCCCTGCCATGACCTCTGTTGCTGAGCAAGTTACTCAAGAGTTGCAGAGTCTCAGGCACCTGGGTGGCTCAGTCAATTGAACGTCCAACTCTTGATTTTAGCTCAGGTCATGATCTCAGGGTTATGAGACTGAGTCCCTCATGGGCTCCACACTCAGTGGGGAGTATGCTGGAGATTCTCCCTCTCCCTCTGCCCCTGCCCCTCCCCTCCCCTCTAATATAAATAAATAAATCTTTAAAAAAAAGTTGCAGAGTTTTGAGGCCAGAGTTACCTCTGGAAGTCATTTCAGGTGTTATATCCAGAGTCAATTCATGGTAACTTGGACCGGTGTAACTCCTTCTTTTGTTAGATGAGAATGAAGAGGTGTCATCTTCTCATTAGATGGGGATGGGGTGGACAATACACCTAAATTTCTTCAGGGCACTGACCAAGCAGTCCAGATTGCTGCTAGTAGGAGGATTTCAGGTAACCAGGAACTGGTAGGGGTCAATTAAAACAATAGCTGGGGGCACCTGGGTGGCTCAGTCGTTAAGCATCTGCCTTCGGCTCTGGTCATGATCTCAGGGTCCTGGGATAGAACCCCACATCGGGGTCCTGCTCAGCGTGAAGCCTGCTTCTCCCTCTCCCACTCCCCCTGCTTGTGTTCCCTCTCTCACTGTCTCTCTTTCTGTCAAATAAATAAATAAAATATTTAAAAAAGTAAAGCAATAGCTGAAGACAGATGAACAGATAAAACAAAATCTGGGGTATTTATTGGGTAAATAGTTGAGATATAAAGTTCCTCCATCATTTTGCATATATAGGACAAACTCAAAATGAGAAACAATAACATTGTATCCTGTGTCTTATGTATTAGAAAGTAAAGGGTAGGAAAGGGAGAATTTGGGGATAAAGTTTGAGTGAGAAACTAAATATAATGTAACAGAACTTGTTCAAGAAAAAGAGAACAGCTTAATGAAATTAACTGGTTCTCCTAAACATTTTAATATACACATGTTAAGGGGTGTACTAAAGGTATTTAATAAGATAAAGTAAAATCGAGTAACATTTAAAGTATAAGAAAAATGCTTCATATTAGAGAACTTTAAAGTTATGAAATGTCATTCAGAGCAAAATGAATGAAACAGGATTTTTTGGTATCCATTTAATGCTAGACTTTAAAAAAGATTGGTTAATAACTGGCTGGGGAGATAAAACTAGAAGCCACATGGGTTTTTTGACTCACCCATATCTCACATATCATGTAAGAATCAATTCACATATCTGCAAAGAGAACACATTATGGTATCAAAGCTTTTTTTCATATTTTTACTTTGCATTTAAAACCAAAATCAGATTATAGATATATCACATTAAAGAATCCATTTCCCCCTGGAGTCTGGCTATTTCACTCTAATATTTTCAACTACTTTATTCCTCCTATATTACATTTTACTTTTCTTTCATCTTTCCCACCGCCCCCCCAACTGTACATTTCTTTGCTTCATCCAGTTCAATTTACTCTGCTAATGTTTAGAAAGAATATTCTAACTCAACCTCCATGTAATGGTTTATAACCTCTTGATTTTGTGATCTTTTTAAGGGCTGTTATATTGACAAGTAAATTATACTTACTTCAGCCAATTGTATGTACTTATGTCACTTTAAATTTAACTTTATCACTATTTGTCAAATTCTCCCCTGTGGCCCTTTTAATGTTATGATGTATTTGGCAATATATTTTTTTATTGACATTTCAATTTTGTTTTGTAGTGTGCTAAAGTTACAAGAAAACAAATGACTAAGAGTTAAACCTGAGCCAATCTAGGCTAAAGTTAAGTTTGAGGATTCATTGGGAGGTTGTTGTTTTGTTGAATGCACTGACCTCTGGACTCATTAGCACCCAGAACCATTCAATCAAGATCTGGATGGTGAACCCTACTTGGTAGGGCCTAAGAACAGGGAAAGAGGTCCTCACGAAATAAGTCCAAGATTTAGATGTCCTTACCAGCTTTATGTTTTCATTGCTTGTATCGTGGCCAGTGAAACAAACCCCAAATCATTT
This sequence comes from Phoca vitulina, assembly GCF_004348235.1. Taxonomy (NCBI): domain Eukaryota; kingdom Metazoa; phylum Chordata; class Mammalia; order Carnivora; family Phocidae; genus Phoca; species Phoca vitulina. The sequence continues at coordinate 39,244,707 of NW_022589728.1, forward strand.
AAACATTTAGGTTTGTTGGTAGTTAGCATTTTCTTTCAGTGTGCTAATTATTATTTTGCTTGTTTACTATGTTTCTTATTCCTTGATCAATTCATCCCAGATGCTATAGATTGTTCGTACAACCTCGTCTGTCTTGATCTCTGTTATTTTCTCCTCCACCTGGTACCATAGTGCTTACTAGATGCTTGATACATGTCTGATGACTTATGGCCACTATGTCTCTGACACAGACAACCCACACATAAGCATGACGATAAACAGAAATAGGGACTGCACACTGAAGATTATGATGTGTATGTTTTTCCCTTAATTTTATTAATTTGGGAAAACAAAAGCAATGAACCCTTTTGACTTGATACTTGACTTGGCCAACTGTACCGTAAACCCCTTAGATCTGCACTGTCTAATACAGTAGCCACTAGCCACATGTGGCTATATAAATTTAAATTTAATTAAAGTTAAATGAAATTTAAAATTCATTCCTTCTACAGCATCTGACACATTTCAAATACTCGATTGCTACATGTGACTACTAGTTACCATGTATTGAAGAATGCACATTATGAGAGACTTTCATTATTATAGAAACTTCTTTTGGACAGTGTTGCCCTAGAAGGCTCTCTTAGAAGAGCACCCCAAGTAGATGACTGCGGAATGATAAAAAAACAATTCTTTCCTTTATGACTTCATATTGCTTTGGGAAATGTCTGCTAGCTCAGATCTACACAATATAGGCAGGACCATTCCTGATGCTAAGTGGATCAAAATGACATTAAATGGACTGTTACCAAAAATCACAGAGTAAGATTAAAATGCCAGGAGCTATATTTGTCAAATGACTTTGTAGTGGTTCTCTTGGTTCTTTTCCTAGCAGTCTGAAACATACACCAATGTCTTTAGAAATTGGCTTGTCCTGTCTCTGTAAGGGATTGCTGTTGGACCATGGAGAACTTCACACATATGGCATGTTTTCTGGATAGTCTGTCCTCAAATAGAGACAAAAATCACTGGGAATATTGACGTAGATACCTCATCGCTAACCCTATCTCTCATAGCTGCTGAAGGCAAGTGTTCAAAAGGAAGTGTTCTGGTATCCGTGTCCCTGCCTATGGAAAGGCTCATTTTCCAGTTGAGATCTGTATCAGGAAGTTATGTTTCCTGCCAAAAGGAGATTTAAGGACTTGCACCCTCCCTGTATCACAAAAAGAAAACAGATCACCCACAACCCAGACAGAGATAACAAACAGATCGCTCTAATTGGGGGGGGGGGGGAAGATGCAGCATTCTACAAACAGAGCCCAAACACTTCTGGGCTGTAAAAAGAGTGAACCTTTAAGAGGCTTCTGGTGGAGGCCCTTAAAATGAGTTTTTAATAAATTATACATGATCACTAAGATTAAGGTCTTCATAGGGAAAAGTGACTTCTGATGACAGGCCAGCAAAGGCCTAGACAGGTGTGGGATGTTGAAGAATAAAAAGTAGAAAAAGATCCAGATGGAACCAGAACATAAACGCTTCTTTTTGTCCTCCTAGCTGCCAGGATTCACCGATTCTCAGTGAGCAGGAGCTAAAGGTTGATATCAGAATCCCACCATTCTGTTGTTTACATTTATGCTGCTATTTCTAAAGTGTGTTCTGCAGAACTCCTAACTGGCCACGGGAGAAAGGTTCCCTGGAAATGAGTTTAGGAAATACTGGGTTAAATAAAATTAAATTAATAAAATTAAATATGTTTTAACAGCAATCATAAGACTTAGAAAGACTTTTACTATGTTAATGTGTATTGTGATTCTCTAAAAGGTCGTGAGAGGGATAAAGAATTTAAGCTTTTGTAATAAGCATTTGGGATTTTAGGAAAACCCCAAGGCAGAGAAAAATTGGTGTAAGTAGCTTTATATTATAAGGAGTTGCTACTAACCATGTTGCCATAGGACTTAAGGGGTGACAAAACAATGATGATGGCATGGGCATTTGATGAGTGAATATTTACGAAACTCTTAGAACAATGCTTTGCACATGGTTAGTGCTAAAAACGTGATAGTTGTGTATTATTTGGGGACTTGGTGGACTATTAGTGGTAGAAGTCACTCTTGGCCACTCTATTAGTGGTAGAAGATACTGAGACACTCTTGGCCAAGCAGAAGCAAAGACGCTGTCTAAGCCCTAGTGACATGAAATCCAAGATTGCAGAGTGTCCTCACAGGGCCTGGAGGACTGGCTCAGATCTGCCCTGGTAATGATCAAAATGTCCCCTCTCACGTGTGAGTCTGAATGATGGTCATGGATCACTTAAGGGTCCAAGTGTGGAAAAGTGGTTGGTGGTAGTTTGGGGGTGGAAGGAGCTGACTGGTGAGGAAACAAGCCAGAAGCTGTAACTAGTGGTGAGTTTAAAGCCAATGGAAGTAATCATCCTTGACAATAAGACTGAACTCATCTCTTGGCAGGAGTGAACAAGCTCTCATTTAGTGATTTTAATATTGGAGCAAAATAAGCATGCCTGAATTTGGTATTTATTTGTCCCCATGTTGAAACAGCAGGGGAAGAAAATCAGATATAATCACCATAATTTTCTACTCTGATTTCTCAGTTACAATTGCACTTGAGAAGAAGTCTGACCCAATCTTTCAATCCTGGGTCTCCCTCACAGCCTCTCTTGGTAAGATGATGGGGGAGCCAAGTTTTGGTTGAGATAAACTTTATTGGAGAGGAGTCGGCCAGCCTCTATAACAGAATCAGGCTCTGGAAGATAAAAGCAAGTGAAGTAGAAGGACTCTACGGGAATTCAGTCCCGGAGGGAAGGAGGGTAGCAGGACTCACTGGGAGGTTGAGAATTGGGCCCAGGAACTTCTCCCTCTTCTTTCCTCCTCTCTTATATATCCAACCGTACGTTTTTACTGCTTTCAGTATTGTCTTCTACCTGTACCCTAAGACTGCTCCATCAGAGACCTGGGAATTGATGTTGGCCCAAATTGACTTGAAGAATTGAAAATGAATTATAAACATAAAAGATTCCCACCAACCTAAGAAATAAAAATTAAAATAATAAGATAACCTGAAAATATTTTAAACACATGAAGGATATCTTCAGAATGCCTTCTAAATGAGGGTAAACTTGCTAGAATCAATATTGCATCATAGCATTTACTCTCTGGGTAAGGCTTGAGGCATAAATGATTTAGATTTTAGATTTTTTAGTAAACAGAAGATGTAACGTGGCACTGATAAAGATAATATTTTGGCACTTAAAAATAGCATGAATACAGATGAGTAAAAATGAGTGCTGTAGTTGCTTCTACCACTGTCTCATGGATAGCCTTTAAAAAAATGGTGCTATTCCTTCTGTGTATTCTCTGTCATATTTTTGACCCCTCTATCAGTTGTTGGTTGCAAAATGATAAACCGGCCCAAACCACAGTGGCTTAAAATGCCAACAAGTTATTACTTGTGTTGACTGGGCAGTTTTTTGCTGTCCTCACTTAGCTTTAGTCAGTTGCAGGACTGGGTTCAGTGGACAGTTGCGATGCTGGGGCTCTCCACACATCCTTGCATCTGTGCTGTCTTCACCGCACAGTGGTCTCTGGTTCCAAGGCATCAAGGGCAGAAGCTGCAAGGTCTTCCTAGACAAGGTCTTCCTAGACAGAATTCCTTGGAATTCATACCGCATCACTTCCACCATATTCCATTAATCAAAGCCACTCCGCAAACTGGCCCCCCTCAATGAGAAGGTTGCAAAACCACATGGCAAAGAGTCACATGTCTAAGGAAAGAAAGATTTTGTGGTCTTCTTTGCAAATGGTTGACCGCAGCCTCCAAGCCATTACTGGGGAGTAAGAAGGAGACTTAAAAAGAAGGGGATGCGTAGACAGAAGACTCTTTCTAAGCAACCATTTTGCCTCTGTTTATCTGAAACTTTAGATGTTTGACTTCCAGAGGGCCATCCACCTGATAATGCTGACTATAATTTTTATATTGATGTATAAGTGGTAGAACTGTAGTATCCATCTGTATCCAGGAAGGAGACAAATTTCTTCCAAGTGTGTGCTGCCTACCTACATTTTGTCTGCATAATGCAGTGGCAGAGTGAGTGCAGGAGAAGGAGGGAAGCTAAAGGCAGAGCTTTTGAAAATGGGGCACTCTTCACAGGCATCAGAATCACTTGAGGTGCTTTGTTGAACATTGAGAACCTTGCATCCTACTAAATCAGAATCATAAATGACCCACCAGACCATGAGTTCTGAAGCAGACGGAAATTTGAGAACATGTGCATCATCATATGTTTCTTAAGTGTAACATTCAGAGGGTTTTTTATTTAACATACTTCAGGTTAAGCAGAATTTGGAAAACAGTGAGCATCACAAAGGTGCCTGTAAACTTGCCCGTTAGTGAACTTTGTTAGATTGTAAGTTTCTTGAAGGAAAAACAATCCTTTGGCCAATCATCTAAACTCAACAACATTATAAAAGCCCCCAAAATAGACATTGAATTAAATTGTATTTTGATCTAGTAACTTTGAAAAGCAGAAATATCAGGTAGGGCACCTGCTATTTATACATTAGATTCGTATTCTGGTCCTAAAGGCAATTCCTATAATCAATTAGTGTTGTATAAAGGCATAGAAATTCCATCAACTTCTAGCCCTAAGATTAATTGTACGTGTGGTTTAGCCAATTTTATAGCATTTCCTTGGGAAACCTACCTAAGGAATTCCTATTTTAGGGGGTTATGAAAATATTAAATAAGGTAGGATACGGAAAAAAAGTTTAAAAAATAGCTTTTCTTAAAATACAATTTATAATAAAATCTGTACCAAAGTATCAATCACTTGTTTAGTTTTTCGCTCAGAAGCATTTAGTTAAGTGGGTGCTTGTTTAAAATCTGTAAATCTTTTCTCCCTATTTAGACCCTTAAAAATTATCTATCTAATGAGAGAATGATGTGATGTCAGACCCATTTCCTGCAAAATATGCAGCTGTTTTCATGGCACTCTGAGCCTTATTAAAGTGATATTTTGAGAGTTATTTCATATTGCTATTCAATTACTATAGTTCTGGAAAATACACTTTTGCTTTATCAGTATATTGCTAATTTATTTTATCATGACAATAGCAACATTAAAAAATTATCCATCCCCCAATAAGATTTAATATCTAATTGATAAACTTAAAATATCCCTGTTTCTTAAAATAACCCTGTTTATCTTGCGTTTTGTTTTTTATGGGTGCTTGTTGTCCTTTCTCCCTTAATTCCGCCATATTTTCCCCAGACTAAGGCTGAAGAGGGTCCGATGTTATGCCTTCTGTCTGATGAGAAACACAGTTGGTCTGTCTGGATTGGACATTTTCCTAGCCCATACACATTCCCCAGGTGCACGCTGGGAGAGGAAAGGGAGGGTAAAGAGTCACGGGGAGGAAGGGGACAGAGTTACAACTTCCACATGGCTCCCACTCTGCCGGCTTCCCTTGCTGATTGAAGGAAGCTGCTTTCTGGCCTCATCTGTCTGGAGGAGGAAGGGAAGAAGCTATCAGGCAATGTCCATTCTTCCCTCTTCCTGGGGAATCACTGGAGGGAGTACATCTCCAGGCAGGGAACCCCACCACAACCCCATCACTGCTGGTCTCTGGATCAAAAAGGAAGTGCCAGAGGCATTGGAGCAGGTATCTTAGTTCTCGTCTGTGCAAGATGGAGAGAAAAGGAAGGAAATGAACCAGATATCGATGTTCTGCTATTAAACAGATAGTCTGCTAAGGAGTTTACATATTTTTGCCACAGCCTTATGAAGCGGTTATTGTCACTTTATCATTGGTAAAGAGATTGTTTAAGCTCAGAATTTAATCGACGTGGGTAAATCGCACAGCTACTAAGAAATAGAGTTATAATTAAACTAAATATAAGAACTGGAATCATGGGGCACCTGGGTGGCTCAGTCAGTTGAGCCACTGACTCATGGTTTTGGCTCAGGTCATGATCTCAGGGTGGAGAGATCTAGCCCTGGGTCAGGCTCAGCAACAAATCTGCTTGGGATTCCTGCCCTCTCCCTCTCCTTCTGCCCCAACCCCCACTTGTGCTCTCTCTCTCTCTCTTTTTCTCAAATAAATAAATAAATAAAATCTTAAAAAAAAAAAAAGAACTGGAATCAAATTCAGTGTTAAATGACTTAAAATTCATATAGATAGGAAGTAAAGTAAAAACTTATTAAGCGGGGCTCCTGAGTGGCTCAGGGGTTGAGCTCTGACTCTTGGTTTTGGCTCAGGTTGTGATCTCATGGATGGTGGGATGGAGCCCCACCTCAGGCTCCCTGCTCAGCGGAGAGTCTGCTTGAAGATTCTCTCCCTCTGCCCCGCCCCCACCCCCGACCAACAAGTGCTCTCTCTCTCTCTCTTCCTGTCTCTCTCTCTCTCTCAAAAATAAATAATCTTAAAAAAATTTAAAAAAAAATTCAGATAGATATACACTCTGCAAAATGACCCAAGTAAGTAACTTTTAGGATTGTGCATATATTAAATGTCAATAGGCCCTGACAAAGGGCCAAGGTGCCCCTCCTATGAATAAAGCTCTCATACACAAAAAACAAAACAAACAAAATGAAACAAAACCTGTAACTTTCAAGGTGCATGGTCTTTGGGTTATTAATCATGTTTGCCATTTCAGGGGCTGTCATGATACTAAGTCCAAACTGTGTTTTTGTTTTATACTTAATCAAGGATTATCAAGCGTTTTTTTTTTTTGGTTTTTGTCTTGTTTTGTTTTTTTACTACAACCAGTGAATATTGCACTGTATGTTACTTAATTATCCTCCCAATCTATGCCCTTCCCAAAAGGAATTATATGCCATTCATTGTATTGCTAGGAATAAATTCAGTTTCAAAACCTGTTCCAGTGTAGGTACTTCTTTTGTTTCCAGTCTCCTGATTCCCATGCAGTCCTATAGTTAGCAATGTATAGTTAATGATTAATACAAAGCAAGAATAGCATTTATGAAAAGGAAGAAACTATTTCATCCTTCATGTATTTAAGTTCTACACAAAGAAGACTATGCAGTGTATAAGGTTATATAATTTAGATAGAATATGTTTAGGGCTGACCCTTGGGGGAAATCATGAAGGGATGAAACTTAACGTTCCAACATTCTTAGCTCCCACTTTCCAAAGTCTTTGTAGTACCGTATACCAGATATTATTATTTTTAATGGCTGCACACTGAAGCAGCCAAATAAATGAATCTCTGCTTGTGAAATGCATCAAATAGAAGAGGATATTTGGGAGATGGTTAATTTGTTCTGAAATCACAGCCTGGAGGTAGGATTTGTGAGAAAGAGTTATCCCTCAGCATTTGCCTCATACCATCCTAGAGGTAAGATCCCACATTTAAGCGAGTAAACAGATACTAGAGAGAAACCCTGAAACAATTCTTTGGAAATGGAACCTGGCTAATAGGAGGACTGGTGTTTGTTCATTCACTTCCAGCAGAGCTGGAGACAAAGGCCCCTCCCGTGTTGGTTCTGTCGGTCAAGACACCCAGAGTTATCTATTTACAGTTGCTGTCAAAAATGCATAAGAAGGAACCTGCTCTTCTCCAAACAATTTTCTTCTTATTGAGGTAAGAACAGAAATCTTAGTTCAAGGTCTTCTATTAATATTACAGAATAAGCAAGGAGAATTGTGAAAGGTTCTATAAACCTTTAAATTGCCATTAGCTAATCAGAACCATTGTTCAGTGATCATTATCTTTTATTAAACGACCACTGAATCAGAATGTTCATACTGCTTTTCAATTAAAATGTAGAATAGCCAGAACGGACTCAGTAGCATACAGAGCTGCAGCAATATGACCCAACGAAGCAGCCATTACCCAGAGGTAATTGACCACTTAAGAACTTAAGTTAACTTCTTGATGCAGCCAGTTATTTCTGCTAATGTCATTTCTAAAGGCTTTTCCTACAGAAAGAGCACTCGTATAAACAATATGCCCTGTAATAGGGTGTTCAAGATAAAAACTGCTCTTGATTTTTAAAATTCCATCAAAGCATGATGCTGTATTTTGCCTTATCATTTGTTAGGGACTCGTGCAATATCCTACAAGGACTAAATGAAAAAATGTGACAGCAAAATAAAGGCGACGTAGATAGCTCAGGTTATGATCGGTAAAGATTTTATTGTGAATTAAAGTGTGTTTACACACATGCTCACACACAAACATGCACAACTATCTGAAAGATCAAAGCAACTGATGGCAAAATGAAAAATTCAGTCTGCCAGTGAACTCAAACATGACAGTAGATAACGTTTGGCTCTTTCTTTTTCTCTCACACAATTAACAATTTCCATGAAAAGTAGAAGGAGCCTAAAGACAAGATAGGATGGACTAGCTACGGAAGAGTTAAGTTTTCCATAAGAAAGAAAAACACAGTTAAATACTACATCACAAATTACCATTTTTATGTCACTGCCGCACCATGACTTTAGCACTAAGCCTGCTAGATCTTCACACTCTCATTAAGATATAATGCATATTCATGGTCCTGATTATATAGCCACTTTCTTGACTTGTTTTAATTGTGCATAAAGACACTGTGACAGGAGACCTGACCTTTTCAAGATCATTTTCTCTCCATTGCTTTTCACAAAGCTATTAACTTGTCTCCTTCCCAAAGATTGCAATAATTTATTTCCCATTAATAAAAAATTCCTGGTGCCATGCAAATTAAAATTTATTCAGCAAATAGAATTCTTTGGATTATTTTCTAATGGCTTTAAATACTTCCAGCTTAGGAAGAAAAATAATATTAATGGGTACAGGCTGAGTGGATAATTGCATACATCGGAGAAAAATGAATATACAGCCAATCCTGTAGCTTACCTCATATCAATTACCCAGAAGAGTTGCTTTACTTCTTTTTTCAAAAACTATATTAAATAATTTATTTCAGGGGGTATCATTATGGTCTTGAAATGATCCCTATTATATGAAAAGCTCAGCAACTTACATGTATAAACAACACATGTTAGTATAAGAAAACCAGACCAAGTTAAAAAAAAAAAAAGTGTGTAGGTGTAAATGACATTATTTAAGGGGGTCACTTCGCTAAAGTGGCAATGAATTACAATATAACATGAGCAAGGGATAAATGAAATGCAAGGAATTTGATTTCTTTTCTTATTAAATGGCACCTGTCTTTCTCTTTGTAACCGGTACTCCATGAGAACCAAATTTCCAGAGGATGTTGCTTTTGAACTTCATTATTCTGACAGAGGTTAAGAATATCTTCTTCATGCTATGTGCCTTTTTTCTTTTCTTTGCATTTTATGTTAATTGATGAAACCCTGGTGTTAAAATGTTTATATACAAAAATGTTTTAGACCCAAAGCTCTGTGGGTAGCATGTAATAATTACTGTCAACCTATTTGCTCCATATAAAAATAATACCAGTGCCTAAAGGTTGACATTTTAACTTTGAGCCATCATAAACATAACTCTTTCTGGTTCTTGACATAGTAATTGCATTGGACAGGAGGGATTAGAACACCCAAGAGAACTTAGTGGGTTTGAAATTTTCCAATGGAAACAAAGCTCTTTGAGTGTTTTCTTCATAGTCTAGGAAATTAGAAAAGGAAGGAGTGGGTGGGCAATCTAGTTAACCTGCCAAATGGGGCAATTTTTCCCCTTAAATAGAAAACTTCATTGTCTGGGGCACCTGGGTGGCTCAGTTGTTAAGCGTCTGCCTTTGGCTCAGGTCATGATCCCAGGGTCCTGGGATCGAGTCCCACATCGGACTCCCTGCTCTGCGGGAAGCCTGCTTTTTCCTCTCCCACTCCCCCTGCTTGTGTTCCTGCTCTCACTATGTCTCTCTCTGTCAAATAAATAAATAAAATCTTTTTTTTTTTTTTTTTTAAAGAAGACTTCATTGTCTGTTTCAATCTAATTTTAAAGACTTCTTTTCTGGCCCTCTCTCATAATCCAAAAGGAAAAAAAAATCAGAAAGAGCTGCTATTTTGATGCTATATAGTATACAGTGAGATTTTTACACACATTATTTCATTGGACCCTCAGATGATTTTTTGAGCCAGGTAGGGTAACTTTTCACACCTTGTTTTACAGAAAAGGAAACTGAAGACCCATAGAAATGAAACTATGTACTCAAAGTTATAGGCTAATAAATTAAGAAGCCAGGACTCAACCTAAGATTCTGTGGCTCTTCCTAAGTGCCTACCAGATTAGCTCAAATAAGCTAGACTTATAACCTCTGGAGTAGTGGTTGTCAATTGGGAGCAATATTGCCCTCTAGGAAGCATTAACAATGTTTGAAAGTGTTTTTGGTTGTCACAACTTGTGTGTGTGTGTTGGAGGGTGCTATTGGCAGCTAGTGAGTAGAGTTCAAGGTAAACACTCTACAATGCACAGAACAGTCTTCCATAAGTCAGAACTATTTGATTGAAAATGTAATGGTACCGTTGTTAAGAAGTTCTGTTCTATAAACATGCGATCAAAAAAATAGAAGTAAACAACTTTATAGATACTTGAATTTTTAGTTTGAAAGCATTGAGATGTCTCCCTACAACAATGGAAAGAAAAATAGGAGAAAACAAAGCCCGAGAATAAAGTAAAAACAGTCCTCAAGAGAAGGCAACAATTAAAATAATTAAATAATTAATAAGTGATTAATCATTAATTAAGTAATTAAAATAAAATAGTAAAAAGAGAATGTTTAGATTAAGGATGGAGGAAGGTCCTAGAGCACACGGCAGTTGAGAAAACTCTAAAATTCATCCAGAAATAAAGACCAAAGATGATGTGGATCACTGGACATCTAGAAAAGGACACTGTCATGAGAATACAAATACTTAATACCTGCCATGAGATGCCCAGTAACAGGAGGTACTATTAGACAAGCCAATCAGAGAAATGCACAGAAGGAGAGGAGAGAAACTCTAGGAAATAGTCTTTAATGCAGGACACAGAATGAGTGTTTCAAGTGTGAAAAGCTTGGTAAATAAGTGAAAGAGAGCAGTTCACTGGACTACCAATAAAGGTAAAGGTGGAAAATCAAAATAGGAGTTTAAATAGGAGTTTAAACTCAGCACAGAGCATTCTTTCTGTGGGAATTCATCTTCCTTGTTCTGAAATCTTCATATACTATGTATTGTAATCAACTTAGTAGGAGGAGTATATATTTTACCCTGTTCAGTCATTTTAATAAAATGAAGCATTACAGAATATTCTGGTGTTTTGTGAAATTTAAGGCAGTCCTGGGATTTCCAACCTTACTAGGAAATTAAAATTAACAAGGCTCGATAAAATTATGGGGTGTGTGTGTGTGTGTGTGTGTGTGTGTGTTTTAAATAAGACAGATAAGCTTTGTGGAAAATAGATTCTCAACAATGTATAGCTCTTTTGGGTTCCTGGACCCAATTCCAACATGTGGAGAGGGGGCTTCCCCACACTAACAAGCAATTCTTCATCACCAGCAGGAAGATAGCATCACTACACTACTCAAAGATAGCATCGGATTCCACAGGTTGAGGGCTCTGTCTTACAAGACTGGCCCACACCAGCCCTGTTTCAGATGCCAATTGCAAGCCCAGGCTGTTACTTGTGCTACTGACTGACTGGCTATAAATTGGAGTTTCGGACAACCCTCTCTAACTCAGCATGCCGATCTCAAGTCCACGTTGTTACCTGTACTTCTGACCCATTTGCTATAAATCAGCACAACCACAACCTCCTCCTCGGGTTTGATTCATTTGCTAGAGCAGCTCACAGAACTCAGAGAAACATTTTATTTCCTGGATCACTGGTTAATTAAAAAAGAATATAACCCAGGAACAGTGGGATGGAAGAGATGCACAGGGCCGTTTGCAGAGCTCCCACGCCCTGTCCAGGTGCACCATTCTCCCAGTACCTCCACGAGTTCACCAACCCAGAAACTCTCTGAACCCCATCCTTTTTGGGATTTTATGGAGGGTTCATTATGTGGGTACAGTTGATTAAATCACTGGCCATTGGTGATTGAACTCAATCTCCAGCCCCTCCCCCTTCCCAGGAGGTCAAGAGATGGGACTGGAAGTTCCAACGCTGGAATCACAAGCTTGACTGTCCTGGCAACCAGTCCCCACTCTTTGGTGCTTTCCAAATCTCACTCCATTAACATAACAACAGACACCTTTATTGCTCTCATCACAAGGGTTTTAGGCACTCTGTGCCAGAAATGGGGACAAAGACCAAATATATAGTTCTTATAAATCACAATATCATTACAGTTTCAGCTAAACCTTTTTCCCTCTTAGCAATCTTGTTGAAAACTATAAGAAAAGGCTGATGAAAGATGACTAGTTTAGGAGTCAGACAACCTGAGAAGAGGATATGAAGCCGACCTCTAGCTCTTGCTGGCTTAGATAGTGCACAAATTCCCAAACTTAGCAAACATGAGTTTCCTATTTGGCAAACTAGGAACAATAACAACTGTCTCTTGGGGTGGTGTTAAAAATATTTCACAACTAGTGTACCATGGATCCTGATCAAACAGAATGGGTGCACTGACCATTCAGAATGGACACTAGCTATAAATAGCCAATACAACCACACAGGTTACTGATGGTCATCCCTGTCTTGCTCACAGGGTTCTGTGGAGAATTACATAATTTTGTTTGTTTATTTACTTATTCATCTATTTATTACACATGTGCCAGGATCTAGATGCCTGCCATATTGGGCCCAGGGAATATAGAAATGGGTAAACCCAATTTCATGCCTTTGAAAGACTGAAGGTCTAGTGAGACAAATGAACATGTAATTAATACAATTGCATATGTGTCAGGGATTATTAATATTGAGCTTTCTTCAATTATCATGTACTTTGAGGTTTTACCTACTTGCGAGTCTCCAACTTTAACTTTTCCTCAGGATTAATGTCCTGGTCCTGCACTTCAGCCGTCTGCTGGATGTCTCTGGCTACATGCAGGTACATGGTCATGTCTTCTGGTCCTCCTTCCCCTCCTGACCCACCCTGACTATTAGCGACATGACAGCAAAAACTGGGCTCAGAATAGGCGTACGGTAAGTATGTGTTGAATGAAAGGAAAGCCCAGCTCTGGGTTCTCACAGGGTAGTGCCTCTAGCATCTTGCCAATCATTGCTTTTAAGAACTATCAAGAACCACACCCAAAATTCAATAGCGCAAGTAGTTCTCCCTATAACTAAAAATTATGTTGTGTCACCATGATTTTTTTTTTCTACCCGTACCTACCTATGTCACCTCAACATTGCTGCTAAAACAAAACTCTGCGACTTTAAAAATTGTGTAGCTTCGACTTTAAAAAATACCTTAACTTTAGTCCATTAGCACAACCTACCAAAACCTCATTTTCTTCTGCACCTAGATGAAAGTAAATTAAAGAACATAGATTAAAACAAAAGTATGTAAACCCTGCTGTTTCTCATTTGCTGTGTTAATCAAGGCTGCGGGGAGAAGTTTCTGCCTCCATTAGCCTGTTTTCATTTTCTGTTTCTCTCTCCTTTCTTTCTGTTCTTGAATTCTATGCCACCCATCTGAGCCTTTGATACCTTTCCAGGATAAAAATGGATCTTATTCAAACATAAACTATTCAAAACACTTGCGTTCACTGTAGTACAGTAACAGAGAATCATTGCAAGTCACAGCGTAAACTGTTTTATTTTTATTAACTTTTTTCCCTGACTGAAAAAAAAATACATGTTCATTTTTAGCAAATCTGAAGACTACAAACCAGGGACCACTTTAGATGGTATATCCAAAGTGCCAGGTTTGTGGTGCTGACAATGACTAGCTCGGCAGTACCCTCTTTATTGATTTCCAAATAAATCCAATATGAATTGATGCTGGAAAGTTCAGAGGAAAGGGAACCCTGACCTGTACTATCCAGAAAAAGACACCTCTGCCCTCACAAATCTTAATTTACCTACATTTTAATCACATTTCAAAAGGATTCCCTATTCAGGTCCCTTTCTTACTCTTCACTTTCCCATAGCTTTTGACTCATTGAAAAATTTTCTATTAGTGTTAAACAAAATGCTAGGAAATTAAAATTAACAAGATGCGAGATGCTGCAGTGACTTAGCAGAGCTGTTTGAGAAATATATTTCAGCAAAGGCAGAGCTATCATGGGCCATTTTTGCTGAAACTGATTTTGCAATCATCATTCAGAAGATAGTCATGGAATATTTTTTTTTTCCAGCAAGGCTCTTATGGTGCCCTAATTTATGTGGCCATTAAAAAGTATTGATTATTGCCTAGTGGCACTGGAGATATGCATCCTGAAATCAGGACTGAGTTATGGATTAGCTAGCTGAAAATTTATGCTGTGGATGCATATCTGCTTAATTAAATAGAAGTCATATCCTCTTAAGTGAGACACTCTTTAAAGTGGTGCCTATCAAAACAAGAATAAAAAGCAAAGATGTCTGCTTATGTAGAGGAAAGGCAACTTACCATAACGAGACTGTAGAGCTTGGTCAGCCTCAAGCACAGAAACCCCAGGTCATCTGCTGCACCCAGCTGAGTCACTATTGTTTGAGTTCCCCACTTACCTCTGCTAGGAATTGTCTTAGCACTTCCTGATGTACCTGAATAATGAGGTTGTTGCACCTGTGAAATAACCATCACACAATGCACCACCACCCATGGGATGCTCGGCACAGCAGATGTTCCAACTCATCATCCACTGGTGGGCTGTCTTCCTCCTCAGACCTTCCTTGGCCGGCTTCTTCTCTTCAGCACCAACATGCTATTTAATCAAATGAAGACTAACTCAGCAAACAGCATAAAATTCATCTGCACTATCTTCAAACCAACACTGAATTCAAATTTCCCCATCTCCAATTTTCTGTGTGAAATACGGAATGGGTAGAAGACGGTCATTTTTATGGGCACCCAAACTGCTCTGCGAAGGGGAAAAGGATGCAAAAACATGAGGGAAACACCCCGGCATCAAATCTTCTTATTTGTAAAAAGAATCAACAAATAATGAAATCATTTTGTTCTCTTACCCAGAGAAGATGGCATTTTGGTTTAAGACTGAGTGATATAAGTTTCCCTTCAGTTCCCATGAAAACTCTCTGCACACGAGTGCGTGTGTGTATTGGGATGTTTTTGAACTCCAGAACATGAAAAACTCCATTGTAAACTTAATTTTCACATGCACATACATAGAGAAGAGTGGTATTTTATGTTCACAATGATGGCTTTAGTCCTCTTACAGTAACTGCAATAAATGCGTGCAGTAGAGTCTGTTTGAATGTGAACCCATTCCGAATTTCTGAAAATTAACTTGCAATAATACATCAATGGTTTATGTGATAGGTCTGAGGACTCAGTGTCTGGATCAGCTCCCTCATCCTCCATTACAACCTCCTAGTTGGGGGGTGAGAAAGTTGAAAACTACATTTCTTATGCTGCCTCACAACCATGGTTCCGGTTGCAAATCAGTTTCTACCCCTTACATTCAATCAGAGATTTGGAAGGTAGACTTGAGGGGATGGCCACCTTCTTTTTTTTTTTCAGAAAAGACCCGAATAGCCAGAGGAATGTTGAAAAAGAAAAGCAAAGCTGGCGGCATCACAATTCCAGACTTCAACCTCTCTTACAAAGCTGTACTCATGAAGACAGTATGGTACTGGCACAAAATAGATCAATGGAACAGAATAGAGAGCCCAGAAATGGACCCTCAACTCTATGGTCAACTAATCTTCGACAAAGCAGGAAAGAATGTCCAATGGAAAACACAGTCTTTTCAACAAATGGTGTTGGGAAAATTGGACAGCCACATGCAGAAGAATGAAACTGAA
>NW_022589728.1:39260622-39309787 GCF_004348235.1 Phoca vitulina
TCAACTCTATGGTCAACTAATCTTCGACAAAGCAGGAAAGAATGTCCAATGGAAAACACAGTCTTTTCAACAAATGGTGTTGGGAAAATTGGACAGCCACATGCAGAAGAATGAAACTGGACCATTTCCTTACACCACACACAAAAATAGACTCAAAATAGTTGAAAGACCTAAATGTGAGACAGGAATCCATCAAAATCCTAAAGGAGAACACAGGCAGCAACGTCTTCGACCTCAGCCACAGCAACTTCTTCCTAGAAACATGGCCAAAGGCAAGGGAAGCAAGGGGATGGCCACCTTCTGATACCTCTAGGCCAGTGCTTCTCTGAGTGTGGTGCCTGGACCAGCAGCAGTACTAGGACTGGGGAACTGAGTAGAAAATCAAATTCTTGAGCTCACTTTCAACCTACTGAGTCATAAATTGTTGAGGTGGTTTCAGCAATCTGTGTTTTCATACGCCTTCCATTTGATCCTGAAGCACACTCAAGTTTGAAAATCACTACCAGGCTTCCTTGCACAGCACTTCATTCTCCAGCTTCCTGGCTGTTGAGATGTGGTGGTGGCAGTGACATCTTGATTTTGATCTTCTTGACTTCCTAATTGAAAAGGTGGGTGTCTATTCTCTGGTTTTGCTGGATGTGAGAGATGGTTATGCCTCTTGCATTGATGTCTTGTGTTCAGCACAGTTCTAGAGGCAGACTCCAAAATAGGAGTTGCCTTAGTAGATCACCTGTATTGTTCTGGAAGTCATTTGAGGAAGACTTGCTCCTTCTGTCCTTCCTATAATCTCCTGAGCATCTGCTTATGTTAAACACTTTCTGCTTCAAATATCTGGAACAGGATCTGTTTACACTAAACCATGACTGAGATATTCTCTGAGGCAGTGTTGAAACCTGGCCCCAAATTCTTTGAACCTCTTCTCATTGAGAGGTGGGATATCTGTGCCCTTCCCTGGAATTTGGGCTCTATGACTGCTTGACCAATAGCATACAGTAGAAGTGATCAGGTTAAGAAATTGGCAACTTCTACTCCCTGTCTCCAGGGACACTAGCTCTTGGGGCCCAGGCACTAGTCTGTGAGAAAGCCAGACAATAGTCAGCAACCAACTTACGGACCATATAAGGGAGCCATTTTGGATGTGGCTTCTTTAGCCCCAGGCAAGCTGCCCCAGCTTGGGGCACAAAAAACAGAGATGAGTCTTCCCTGCTGAGCTCTGCCCAAATAATAGATTCATGAGCTAAAAAAAAAAAAAAAAAGATTTTTCAGTTTATAGCAAAAGTCATCTTTCTTAAAGAAGTCTGATATTCTTTGATTTATCTATTATAACTAATTCCAGGGTTTTGTAATGGACATCACACTTAAATAGGGTGAAATTAACTAAATGTGAACAATTGGTTCCTCTTCTTCAGATAAAGACATCAGAAGACCCTGCTGTTGTTTAAGCCACTGGGTTTTGCCATGATCTGTTATGCAGCAATGGATATCTACAACAGTCTCTAAACCAGAATATTCGTAGAATTAGAACAAAGATGTCAAATCTAGGCCAAAGCGTTGTCATAGTTTGGGTTTCCCTAAAGCAGACCCAGATGCGAGGTGGTGGGGGTATGATGTGAAGAACAAGATAGGAGGGAATTTTGAATTTGAAGACATGAGGTTCTCCTGCGGTTTTCCCATCATATCACAGAGCTAGTATAATATTATCTCTGTTTAAGTTTGATGATGTAAAATATGTTTTCTGCCATGGAGGCACCTATATAAAAGAAAGAACCTTATTTTAAGTGTGAATGAATATTACAAAGCACTGGAATTATGGGCAATAAAAGGCAAATCAAGGAATGTCAACTTCTCCGGCAACAAGTTGTCATTTGATGTAACCTGAGCCACTTCTCAGCTGTGATGTCCCACAATGTCACATTTCCCTATGTAGGGCCTGGTGTCTTACTAGATTCTTCTTTAGAGTCAAATACCTCACATATTTTCAAGTAGGAATGGTTATTCTCTTTTTCAGATGAAGAAGTGGAAGTGTAGTAAATGTAGGTATCTCTCACAACATCATCTATTCAATCAGTGAATGAAATGATTAGGTACCCTGCCCTGGCCTCCCCACATCCTAAGCAATATTCAATCATACAGAACATAGTGAGGTAGAGACTTGACCATTGTTATTGAAACTGTAGATTTTCTTGGGGTGATCAAAGTAGACAATTCAAGATTATAATAATTAAAACAAATTATATTTATAAAGTATTATCATTTTAAATAGTTCACACATATTTTATTTGTTCTTCACAAAAACTTAATGAGATGGATAGGGCAAGGATTGAGCTTCAAGTAACTTTTTTTTTTTTTTTTTGTATTCTAGAATAATGAGACTCAGAATCTATAAGTGATTTGTCCAAATCAACGTTTGACCTGCGTCATCTATTTTGATTATGAACATGGAGCAAATTTCCTGGGTAATTTCTAATTTTCCACCATCAAGGCATAACAAATAGGTCATTTTAGAATACTTTGTTAACAATTCATTGTTCTATATTTTAATGACCTTTTCCTTTGAAACTTTTTGCTTAATTCACTGAAGTCAAGGATTAAGTATAATGGTAATTTGGAACTCTTAATTTCTACAATTTTTAAAAAAAATCCAAGAACCTTAGAATTTTAAGATTTGGAAAAGACTTTTAAGAAAATCTTTGAAAATGTTCCTTTTTACAAATGAAGAAATTAAGTCTCTGAGAAGTGAAGTGACATTTCAATTGTCATAGCTAGTTTATGCAGAGTTGGGTCTAGGACCCACACTTTCTGACTGTTTACCTCAAGACAGTACCTGCCCACGCTGTGTTCTTAACTGCTGTGTGCCATACACCTGTCACAGTGTGGGGTCTGTGATGTTTACTGAATAAATACACAGTATCAGAACTGACTCTGTTTCTATCATAAGCCACTTGAAGGCAAGGATTATGTTGTATTTACTTTGTTATTTCCTATAATGCCTAGGATGGATTTTAAGTTCAAATCAAATACCCAAGAGGATGGGTGGAATCTGGTTTGGAAACAAGGATGATGGCATCAGATGCATAGTATACAACAGTAAGTCATTTTCTCTCTTCCTTCCCTCAAGAAATTTGCATTTTAATGTATGCGCTCTCCCTGAGCACTTTCAGTTGTCACAGAATAGTAACAACAAATGTTTGTATGTCTCCTGCCCAAGAGCTCTTGCACACATGCTCTTATTGATTCTGTCGCAACCACATGAAGGTTTATATGTGAAGGGAGTACATTTTGGAGAGGTCAATGGATTTGTTCAAAGCTATGCAGGGAATACATGTAAAGCAGGGGATTGGAACTTGGGCATCCGGTTCCAGAAGTCATGTTCTTTTCAGGTCCTGCCTTGATCCAAGGGACCACCTAGAAGATCATCTGGTTAGGACAATGGATAAAGAAACAAGAAGTCACGTTTGAAAAAATAGTTTTGCCCAACATATTCTGTAACTTTAGGCAATCTTTGATGTTCCTAATTTGTTCATGGACAAACATCTCTTCAGACAATCCCAGGAGGAACAGAAACAAGTGAGGAATAAATAGACACTTTCGCCCCTTTTATGTAGTAAATACCACCCTTTGTTTCCAAACACTCCAGTGTAAGATGGAAAATCCTAAGTCCCCTGAAGTGCCTAGACATTTCAAGCTATTATCAAATACAGATATTCAATTCAATTTGAAATAGGAAATAATATTTTATGTGGGTATTCGATTCCAGCCAGATACTTTTTTTTTCTAACAAAATAAAAACGTGAGAATACTAGTTCACAGTTTGTGTTGCAAGAATATTGCTTTCATTTCTTCCAGAGGATAAATAGGTGAACGTCCACGTTCCATCTACTCTGCCGTTATCACTTCAGTTGTAGTATGTAATAAAACCCAAGGAGACATCTCTTTTGTTCACAGTGTGACTCTGCAAAAGAGAGAATGTATCTGTTGGCCAGTCTGATATTCCAATGGAGAAGGGCTGTCATTAAAATCTTGCAGACTTATATTGCAATTACTTTCCTATTAGCTGCTGCCCATTGCTCCTGACAGGTATAAATTAGATCTCGCTAGGTTGCCTACAGATTAATGAGTTCCAGAATTGGCATTCAATTGTTTGGGAGTGAAAGGCAGAAAAGGGAGGTAGATGCCAAATCTTTATCCACCTGTGATTAGAGGATATTTTCTTTCATTTCATATTTTTCTTCCTTCCTCAGCATCGCTTGGGTGATAACTGACACTTCTCTAGCCGAGGATTCCTTTCTGCGCAGCAGTAACTTGCAGCTGAGGCGAGGCCAGAATTAATAATTTGCGTGAGCAAACACACAGCTGCTGTTTGTGGAGAGAGATTCTATTAACGAACAGTGAATTCTCATAATTAGCCGAGCGGTTTCTGCAGCTGCCCGCCTGACCCTCAGACTACACAAATTGTGGGTGGTGTTCGGCCTCGAAATCAATCTTACCTAATTACTATAAGCATGTTCCTCCAGTCCTAATGACTGCAAAAAAAAAATTAGACATTTCTTACTCATTCAAATGCTCTTCTTATTAGATTTTCCTTTGTACCTAAATTTATATTTGTCTATTAGCATTTCTAAGAGTGTACAGGTGTAGTTACAAATCAGACGCAGA
Organism: Phoca vitulina; assembly: GCF_004348235.1. Taxonomy (NCBI): domain Eukaryota; kingdom Metazoa; phylum Chordata; class Mammalia; order Carnivora; family Phocidae; genus Phoca; species Phoca vitulina. The sequence goes on from NW_022589728.1 coordinate 39,265,279, forward strand.
GAAGTATAATTCGTGTTCCTGTAAGCATGTACCGGCAAACGTCAGCTCTACACACAGGAGCAAGATCTGCGCTCGCTGAAAGCCTCAGTTCCCAAACAGCATGTAGGCAACACTCTGTGGGTTGGTAGTCACTCAAAGCCCTGCTTCTCTTCTGTGTCTAGGCCCCCTTTCATTCATCTGCCACTGCTCTCTTCCCCTGCCCAACTCCCCAAAACTCTATTCAATTAAAATACAAGAAATTGTGCATGCCACCTAAGCCCCGATCTCATGGGAGCCAGGTTTCTATTTGCCATTCTGTCGCCCTGAACTCAAACCAACTTATTTGACATTGAGTTGCTTGCCAGGGGTGTGGCCAAGTGTCCCTGCTCAGTCTTGCCCACCCACACATTGCAGCAATTTATGAGACACGTCTAGTATTCGTTTGTTCGGGGGACTCTCTGCCTTTTCTCTGCAGATGCAGACTTTGAACAAAGTCCGTTGTCCACAGTGATGGCACCGGGAGTCAGGTTTGCTGCTACGGTGGGGCATGTGCCCATAGCCCAGGTACGTTTCAGATACGCTACTTTCCGCTAAACTTTCAGAAATGTAAAAGTGGTATTATGAAGTAAGGAGATTACACCCAGGCAGTGTAGGGCAGTTTGGGCCATATCCTCCAATCTACACTTGGAAGATGGGGTTTGAGTTTTTCCCTCCATGAATAATATCATCCAGGCTTCAGATGAATGAAACTAGTGTGAATGCTAGTGGGGCTATAACATCTTTTTGGTTAGCTACCAAATCATTCAGTATTAACTTAGGTGTTGTTTTCTTCACCTCCCTCCCCCTTCGTTCTTTCCTTCCTTTGTTCCTTTGTCCCTTTGTTCCTTCCTTCTTTCTTCCCTTCTTCTTTCCTTCCTTCTTTCTTTCTTCCCTTTTTCCCTTCCTTCCTTCCTCCCTTCCTTCATTAAGTGCCTATTATCTGCCAAATATTGTGCTAGGTAAGAGGTATACAATGGACAAAATCAATAAAATCCCTCACCTCATGGTGCTTCTACTCGAGAGGAGGAGACAGACAATAAACATGTAAATAAATGCATACATATATAATTACCAATTGCAAGAGACAGTAGTGTTATTTGAAGAGTATGATTTTAGAATCAGACTCTGTGGGTTCACATTGTGGCTCTAAAACTTATTTGCTGTTTGACTGTGAACAACTTATTAAACCTTTCATTCCTCAATTTTTTATTTTTAACATAATAAAAGTAGGTATAATCTTACCGTTAAAATTAGAATTAAATAAACTGATATCTGCAAAAACTTGGAACCTGTTCTGGTATATTGGAAGGACACACTATATATTACCTATTATCATAATTGTCATGCAGGAAGAAAAAAATCTCCTATAAGAAGTAATGGGGGAGGCTGTCTTAAACTGGATGGGAAGGGCAGACTTCTTGTTGGGGCTAACATCAAGCAGAGTCTTGAAGGTTGTGGAGAAGCTGACCATGAAGAGAGTGATAGGTGTGTTCTAAGCAATGAAACCACATATGCAAAGGCTCTGAGGTAGGACATGCTTGGTGTATTCCCGGAACAAACTGAAGGCTAGTGTGGCAAGGGATCCAACATGGGGTAGATTACAAGAGCCGAAAGACCAAATGCTCCAAAAAGTAAGTATGAGGATTGCTTTGGAATATCCTTTTGAGAAACCAAAGTCACAATTCCATAGTTACTACAAAGGCTATTAGAATCTTTGGTCTCAAGATGAGAGACAACAGAATCCTCCAAAATGGTGCCCTGAGAAAAATGGATGTGATCTGATAAAGCAGGTGTTAAATTATTTTTTTTTCTTCTTCATTAAGCCCGAAGTCCATTTGCCTTAATGGCAGCTACATAAAAAGAAAGGTTTGTGTGATAAGGCTTTACTGAAGTCAGGAGTTGAAAATCACATCAGAACTCAAAGGGAAGGAAGAGAAGAAATTTTGCAAGTCACATCTAGTGAACTCTGGGGTTTGGAAGACAGAACATCCCCTTCCCCCAACTCAAGTCAGGCTAGCACTCACATCCGAGCCAGAATCTTCAGAGCAACCTTGATATAAATAGGCATAAGTGGATGTAGGCAGGGCTACCTCACATATCGCAGTTAAGAAGGACTTCCATATTTCACACGGAAGGACCAGAAATGAAGGAGCACTGGCTTCCAATTACTCAGTTTGGAAACAACCAGGGGCTAACAAATGCTGATACGTAATTGCCTGCAAGGGGAAGGCCATGGTACCATAACAACTTAATGCATCTCCCTCCTGGCGTCAGGGATGTGGGGCACCAGGTGAGGTTATTTCCTGTGGCCTTGTGAAAGAAAAAAAGTATATTTTAAAACAGGCTGCTGCCATCCACGTAAAGTAATTAATTTACCATTAAGTATATAGGCAGTATTATGTAATGTTTTAAAGTATATGAACATTCCAAAGTCATCAATTCATATTTGGTCATAAGCCAAAACCAGCTCTTTAAAGCAGAATTTAATTAACTGCTCAGTAAACAGTGGTAAGATAAGGAAAATTAGGCCCGAGACTTCCTCTGTTGGAGGTGATCTAGGAACTAAGTGGCATCACTGTCTGGCTCCCTTCTACTAAGAGGGCTTCATGAGACTGAAAGTCAAAGGCAGTCAAGGCTATGATGGGCTCCCGGGACATATATTCACTTAGGAGAAGCCACTGAAAGGGTTTTTACTGCAGGCTGTTGTACCTGGAATTTATGGCTAGGGCCTGAGTTTCCAAGGATGATTCTTAAAGTGTGATTTCTGCACTTGCCTTGCAATCACTTGAAATGCACACAGTTAAAATGCAGATTTATAGGCCTACGATTCACTGCTTGAACCATCATCTGAGGGGAATGGGGAAGAAGGCTGGCCCAGGAATTGCTAGTGATTTTGATTCTCACTGGTGTTCGAGGATGCTGCTTAAGGTTAGGATATTGGGTTCATATAATTTACTCCAGAGAAATGAAGGAAGCTCAATTCTAAATTTAAGAGTCACTTTGTATGTCACTGAAATGAAAAATTTTTGTTTTAAAGAAAATATTTCAATACATAATTTTTCAAATTCACATTTTAAGCTCACCTCGCGTGGGTGATTCATAGAGTAATCACTAGTCTGGATGAAAATCACTGAGCCATCTGGAATACTGACAACACCAAATGCTGGTGAGGATGTGGAGAACCAGGAACTCTCCTTTATTGGTGATGGGAATGCAAAATGGTACAACCACTTCGGAAGACAGTTTGGCGGTTTCCTACAGAACTAATCATACTCTTACCATATGATCCAGCTATCACAGTCCTTGGCATTTACCCAAAGAAGTTGAAAACTTATGTCCACACAGAAACCTGCACATGGATATTTAGAACAGCTTTATTCATAATTGCCAAAACTTGGAAGCAACCAAGATGTCTTTCGGTAGGTGAATGGATAAATAAACTGTGGTGCATCCAGACTATGCTAAAAGGAAATGAGCTATGAAACCATGGAAAAACATGAAGGAACCATAAATGCACATTACTAAGTTAAAGAAGTCAATCTCAAAAGGCTATATACTGTGTAATTCCAATTACATGACATTCTGGAAAAGGCAAAACTATGGAGACAGTAAAAAGATCAGTGGTTGCCAGGGATTGTGGGGAGTAGAGTGGGGTGGAGGGATGAATAAGTGGAGCACAGAGGCTCTTTAGGGCTGTGAAGCTACTCTGTATGATATTATAATGGTGGATATATATCGCTATGCCTTTGTCCAAACCTGTACATTGTACCATTCTGAGAGCAAACCCTAATGTAAGCTATGAACTCTAGGTGACAATGATGTGTCAGTGTAGGTTCATTGATTGCAAGAAAAGTCCCACTCTGGTGGAGGGAGTTGATAATGGGAGAGGCTGTGCATGTGTGGGGGCAGAGATAGATGGGAAATTTTTCTGTCTTCTGCTCAATTTTGTTATAAACAGAAACCTCTTTAAAAATAAAAATGAATAAAAAATTAAAAACCTAGAAAAAACACTGAGGTACTCAGAAGGAGTTATTGGGTCTTTGCTATTTGAGACATCATGTTAGGGGCTAACGCCATGAACTCTCAGATGCCAGTCCCTAATACAATGTCTTGCACCAAGTGGTCATCTGCAGTTATTGATTAAATTGAAGTTGAGTGCTCAAATATGTGATTCTGCAACATCTGAATTAGAAACTGGATATTTCATTGCTTCATAGATTTTTTTTTTAACTTGGGAAAGAACTGTGTAAGTTGGGATACTTTCCCGCAAAATGAATATATTCTTGGTCAAGCCATTCATCCAGTTCTGAGACTGAATTTCTCTATTTTAAATGAAAGATGGTGATAACCCCAACATGTGCTGAGAGCAAGAAATAAAATAATTTTTGTAAATGTGTTTGGGTGAACATACACAAATGCATCAAATATATAGATAATAAGCTTTGTACATATTTTATGGTTGATCATTTTGTAAGTGCTAGCTTGATTTAATTAGGAGCAGAAATATGTGTTCTTAATACTTAATTCTTTTGCCAATTGGTATAAACTTTTGGAAGATGGCTCCGGCTTCCCATATCTAAAATTGAGGGGGGTTGTGAACCTCTTAAGGTTTCTTCTACAAAGTACTTAACAATTAAGGGGGCAGAGGGAAAACTGGTAAAAAGTTATGAGCCTTCTTTTTACAGGAAATGCATGTATACCTTTCAGGTGACTTACATCTAGACTCCCCCTGAAGTCCATTCAGGGAGCCCAGATGAAAAACACTTGCATTAAAATGTGACTGTATACTACATGAATGCATAAGGAAGATGTGATATGTTTGTTATACACACAGAAGGAGGGAGAATATTATGCAGCCATAAAAAAGGATGGGATCTTGCCATTTGCGACAACATGGATGGACCTAGAGGATATTATGCTAAGTGAAATAAGTCAGAATGGAGAAAGACAAATACCATATGATTTAATTTATATGTGGAATCTGAAAAACAAAACAAATGAATACACAAACAAAAAGACAGGATCAGACCTATAAATACAGAGAACAAATAGATGCTTGCCGGAGAGGAGGAGGGTGGGGGATGGGCTAATGGGCAAAGGGGAGAGAAAGACACGGGCTCCCAGTTATGGAATGAATAACTCACAGGAATAAAAGACATGGCATAGGGAATATAGTCAATGATATTGTAAGAGCACTGTATGGTGGCAGATGGTACTACACTCGTGGTGAGCATACCATAACGTATAGACTTGTCCAATCACTATGTTGTACACCTGAAATTAATGTAACATTGTGTGTCAACTATACTCAAGTAAAAAAAATCTAAAAATGTAACCATACTCCTTGAGAAAGAGTGCTTTTATTCATCAATTCATTCATTCATTCATTCATTCATTTAATCAACAACATTTATTAAAGCTTAGTACTAAGAAGGCTAAATTCTTCCAAGACAATAGGGCATGGCCCCACCTTCCTGGGGTTTACAGTTTGGTGGTGAAGAAAGATAACATCTCAGTAAATGGAAAAGTGCTGGGGCAAAGGAAAAGGTAAGAGGAATATGAGGTCCTAACAAATCAAGGAGTGCTTCTAGAAAGGCTAATTCATGGAGGTGTTTGGTAGAGAAACAGAAATTGGCCAGAGGGGGGTTGGGGGAAGGCTAGGACAAAGCAAAGGAGAGGAAGGACATTCCAGGGAGAGAAAGGCAAATAGGCAGAGAGCATGGTCAAGGTTATATTGGGCAAAAGGGGTGGGTAGGCAGAAGGGAAGACCAGGCTGGAGAAATTGGGGGGCTGTTTGCCATACAAGAATTCCAGATGTTACCTGGAAGGCTTGAGAAGACACCCAGGAGGGTTTTAATCAGGAAGCAACATAGGTTTGCATTTAACAATGGTGGGTAGCATCTTTGTGAAATATGGATTGAAACAAACAAGATGAGGAGTAAGGCAACCAGTTTGGAGGATATTACAAACTATCCAAGAGAAAGATAATGGAGATTGGAACTAAGACTGTGGGTGTGAGGTTGGAGAGAGGGGGGTGGGTTCAAGAAATGTTGACAAGGTTGAATCCAGCAGTCTAGCTCAGTGATTGGGTATAAACTCAGACTACTGTAAGCATTTAGAAGGACTCAAGTTTCAAGTTTCGGTTGGGGGCAACAGGGTGAATGGGTCAACTGGTCACTGAGATTAGAAAACAAAGGAGGAGCAGCAGGTTGAAATGGGATGGGGTGGGATCGTGAGTGAAGGTGTCTGTGAGATCCCCAAGGGGAGATGTGTGCTTAGATATCCCGAGGGTTCAGAGCAAGATATAAGCTAAAAATAGGTAATTAGGGGACATTAGCAAACAGGTGAAAATGGAAGCAACGAGAGGGGCTAAATAATATGCAAATTGAGAGTTATGATGAGAGAAAAGGATTAAAGACAGAAACTTGGGGAATAGCTTCATTTCTGGCCAGAGATATAAAAAGAACAGCAGTTTCCATGGTAGACAAAAAGAAGGTTCAAGAAAAGAAGGGTGTGGTTGATAGAACAATCATTTCAGAGCTGTAACAGAAGATAGAGACTAATGGGTGTTGCCCATTTAAAAAAACAAAGTAATTGATAAGTGAGGAGAAAAATATTCTGACAGCGTTCAGGGCACCGAGAATCAGTGCAGGCTGCATGACATGTGACGACGTCAGCGTCTGGTGTACAGTAAGTGCCTTAAACCTGGATATTTTTCTAAGAAATTTTAGATCTCTGACATTTCTTGAAGCACTTTTGTTATTATTTCTGGAGATACATTATTTTATTTTAGTAATGATCATATCCATCTGATTTTAACAATCAGATATTTTAGACCCCGCTCTTTGGGAAAAAATTGTGCATTTTAAAACAGACTAATGACCTTCAGTGACAGGTGATATTTAAACGTTTGCTCATGTGTTTTTATTAAACTGTTATGGGAAATATTTTTTTCAAAATCATGTAACTAGAATTTTTTAATGAGGAAGTACAAGAACCTAAATTATGGGGTAAAGGACTTTTGAAATGTCCTTTTTTTTAGTGATGCTTTCGAATATTAGCATTTAAAATGTCTTCACTGGAGAAAAAAGGATAGCAACATTTGCTTCATAAATTTCATGTTTTGAACACCAAAAAACCAAGCTTCTCTCTGACACCAAATTGTCATAGAGAATGATATTCAGGTGTGAGGAGTTACTTCCAAGTTTAGAGAGATTTACCCAGGACAATAAAACCTAAATGAATCTTTATTTCAGATATTACAAAAGGTGGTAAATACAAGGCTTATGATGAAAAGGGGTTGTAAATATCATTTTGTTTCACAGCATTAATGAAAAGGTCCCAGCAGTTCAGCAATGTTTTCCCCTTGAAGTGCACTTCAAATATTGCAAACAGGAAGCTCAGTTTTAAAGGCCTATTTATTGGGGCTTACATCTTTTATTATAGAATGTGTGTGTGCTGCCGGGGGGAAGCAGGCATCACTGTCTACACAGGGCAGCTGAAGCTATTCTGGGTACCGTTCTTTTTCCTCCCATCAGCAGCCCCCAACTATCACTCCCTGGAGCTGATGGACCAAGGAGATACAAAATTCTCAAAAAGAAAATTCTTAAGCCTGGCTGTACATTACAAATACCTGGGGAGTTTTTAAAATACTGAGGCAGGGGCCCCAACCCTAGAAATTCTGATACATTTTGTCTAGAATAGGACTTGGGCATTGAAATTTTTTAAACGCTCTCTAGATACAGAGATTCTGATATGTAATGGGATTAAGAACCATTGTGCTAGAAGTAGTCTGCACCTGTTCCTCAAAGAGAAGGATTCATCCCATAGTGCCATCAGTTAGATTGAGACACGAGCGAGGCTGTTGGGTAAATTTGATAGTTTCTGATAATGCAGCAAGCATACTCACTGCAGAGTTATGCGATCATTTTCTCACGTTTAGCTTAGAAAACTCTTTTAATTCCAAGATACAAAATAGGAAAAGCAGGCTACCTAGATGAGTTTTTGTTCTCACTTTAAAAATTATTAGTACTAATGTATCAAAAATCTTTAAGTGAGGGTTCTTGTTCAATATTAAAATCCTAGAGTGTGTATGTGTATGCATGTGTGTTTTGCATATTCTTATAAAGATTATTATGGTTCAAGTTTTCTCTGCCTTGTTCCTTGCAAAGTAATTTTGATAAGTGAATTTAATATCAAGGGGTTAATATTAAGCTACTGTTTCTTAGGATGAAATGTTCTGTTTTTGAAATTTTTCACTCTTGAGATAATGCCATGACAAAGACACAGTAAGAAAAAATGAATATCCAATAGAGGTTGGCTTGTGTCCATTTGAAAGAAAGAGTTTGAAAACAACTATTGTTTTTTGTTTTGTTTTGTTTTGTTTTTTCTGGTTTTCTTATCTGAACAGGAAGAGTGTTGATCATCATTGTCTTTCCAAGAGTTGTCTCCTACAGAGGAATGGGCATCATTTACTTCTGGGCTAGCAAGCCCAGTTTCTCTGGGCATATCAGCCAGTTGACGTAGGGAGAAGAAACATTTCCTTCATCTTTATTTTTCAGTGTTAACCAAAGCCCTAGAATGTCCCTAGTTTTCACATTTGAGGCTGAGTGCCACATGTTTCAGGAATCCTTTAAGGGCTCCAGTTTGAGGGTGTATTATTCACAGTAAAAACATCTGTAATGCAAACATCCACCGATTAACCTAAGAGTAATTTGTTGGGCTAGTTGTGGATGTTTGCTTTGCAGATTTGTACACTGGGCAGACATCCGTGCATGAAAATCAGTTCTCTGTGATGTTTCATGGCAAGAAAAAGAATGTATTTTCCCTGACCATGAGAAGATGGATGCTAGCTTTTATGTGCAGACTGCTTTAGGCTTCAGGGCAGTCTAGGATTTCACAAGATCTGTGAAATCCTTTTTTCCTCACCCTCTCTTTATTCATGGGAAATAATTCATTGAGGCCTCATCTGATAGCCTTCCTTTCAGCGGAGGTGTTAAAACCAATGGTATTTGATGATGGGACACATTGCCTTGGGCTAGAGTATTTTAATCATGTGGGCAGACCAACATTTATCAGTCATTTCCTTCCATTTCAATTCCAAGGAAAGAAAGGCAAAGCAAGGTAGGTGATTTCCCCTATGTATATCCCAGTCTCTAAAACTGCTGATTTCCTTTGTTCTGAATGGTATAACAAGAATTACAAAGACTTGTTTAAACCTCCCCCAAACAAGCTATGGTTCTATCTCATTTGTGGGTCCATTGGATGAGCAATAGAATTTTTATTAGTATCGTGACAAAGTAATTTTTTCTCTCCTTTCATCTTCAATATGGACATACCTTCCCACCTATGACACATTTCAGCAAAAGTTATGTGGATTTTTATCTCCTGCTTCAATGAAATCAGATATAATTTAAAAAAATAGTTTTAGATTTCATCAAATGTACCCATAGCATAATTAAGGTTGGGTTTTGAAAAGACAGTCATATAAATAAAAACTGGCCTGAGCAGTCTGAGCTATTATACATGTCAGAATCCCCCCTGGATGACTGAAATGGGTTTGAATGAGTTAGCACCCACTCAAATCATTGGTACATGAAGCATGAATCTTGGAGACCCACGTGTGTTTACACATGAAAAAACAAAATACTGTTTCAGAGGGAAAAATCACAACCATCAAAAAGCTTTTGGACATCAAATAGATTTTAAAAATCAACAATTTGATGAGTTAACTCAAAATGAATCAGAAACATATGGATTACATTTCTCTTACCAAACACATGGGTTTAAAAGGGAAAGAGAACTTGGAAAATGTGTTTTGAGTTTACTCAAAACCAAAATGTTTGAAAAATAATTTGAAGCAATCGGGGGAATCAAATGTGCTTGACTTCTCTCAATCTTGAGTACACCCACTTACTGAGTCTACAGTGATAACATTTCATTTTTAAAATGAATAACAAATACCAAAGGAGATTCAGATTCTTCTGGATTTTCCCACAACAAATGAACAATGGGGTTGAAAATTGTCTAGCCAGTCTTCTTTTATAATTACTAAGAGTTATTTTGAAATGTCTGTAGAATATAACTCATAATTTTTCTTTTGAACACATTTTATTTTCAATACGGATTAGCAGAAAAGGAGGAATTAAATTTTGTTGATAGTAGTACGTGCAGCTTACAGCGCTGTGGGCTGATAATCAACCAACTTTTTCAAAGATTCTGTGCTCAGAGTGTTTGCATAAGTTCTCAAGGTGATATACATACGTTTGCATGCTAGGAAATGCTATACATCATGTTAAACATGAAGTTCTTGAGCTATAATCACATTTTTGAGGTCATTTTGAGAATTCCTTGGCTTCTGAATTAGTACTAAAATAACTGCACAAGATTATTGAAATTTTATTTGGTGCTTGCTCACAGTCGATGTCTGAATTCTTGTCTGTATTGAACTAAGGCAGAGATTGATTTTTCTTTTTTTTTTTGTCTTCTTATAGCAACACTACAGAACTCATTGACCCACTGAATGCTTCACACTGTTGGCCTTTATAATAATGATAAATGCTATTGATGGCTTTATAAGAGTCAAAGGGGAATTTTGTATTCAGATTATGTGTCTTAGTATAGAAGAACCACAGGGTTGTCTTTACCCAAAACGGAGACAAGTGTGGCCGAACTTCTTTTCAAATGTTTCCATTACCTTGGTACAACCTTTGTACTGACACGTACCACGAATACACAATGGAGGCCACAAGGTGACGTGGTCTGTTGGGCAGCTCTTCAGAGCGTGAGTGCTGGGGCCGGCTCCCTGCATTCAAATCCCGGTTTCATCACTTACAAGCTGTGTGCCCTGGAGTGAGATCCCTAAGCTTTTCAAGCTTTGGCATTTTTCATCTGTAAAACAGGGGGATGGTAATAACATTGATCTAATGGTGATGGTTGTGAGTACCAAATAAGATAATGCATGAAAAATGCTTAGAGTGGTGCTTTTTAGGTAGCTATGAAATCATCAGAGGTTAGCTTTTAGTATTATTAATAGAAAAAAGAACCTGGATTGGAGGAATTAAATGAGCTACTATACGTGAGAAATGTAGGTTTAATTTTTATACAAAATAATAACAAATATTTTTTGAAAATTAACTAGAAGTTTGGTTTCATGTTTGGGGAGCAGACGAGAATCAATGTAAGAAAGAACAAATAAGAGATTTCTGATGTTATTGAACCAGTTCACGCAGCCCTTCTAGACCACTTAATACAAGACACTTATCTGTAGAAAGGGTAATGAATTCTGGTGTAAATTTTAATAATTGCAGCAGTGATTACCTTTAGATCCTGTGAGTTCATTATTGGCTGAACAATTCCAGAGGCTCTCGTTAAATGGCCCATGGAATGAATCAGGCATGGAATTAACCTATCTTTAGTTCCCTAAAGCTTATGTCCCATGAAGGAGTGCTCATATTGCTTTGTGCCTATACATTCTATACCCTTGATCCTTTTGAAAACAAAACTATTTAAAGGGGTTAAACCCAGAATTCTAGGTGAACTGACCCTTAAGTGATTAAAAGTGAAAAGGAAAAAATTCCAGTGGCAGAAATTATTTTAAATGACTACCATCTTTTCCTTGCAGCTACTTTAACTGCAAATCATTATTGGCTATGCCCTGTGGTTTGGATGCCAATTGCAAGGCGGCTGCCCTGTCCCAGCCTGGGAATTCTCTGTGGGGGATTCTTCAGGAAAAGAGGCATTTTGTGCAATGGAAGGATAAGTACTGGGTTAATAACCACTAAATATATCTTTTTCCAGAGCTCCAGTGAAATTCAAATAGCATTTTAGTTGCTTAAAGTGTTGCTGTTTAATGGGAACACTGAATTTGTAAGAATATTCCTTTGCCATATATATATATTTTTTCTTTTTTCCATGGAAGAAGTGGGCATTACTACTTTAGAAGTGTTGTCCTGGAAGCATCTTTAAATAAATTTCTCTTTTAGATAGTTGCATTTATATGCTCTGGAATTTTCTTAGTCCCTTCTTCGGGGGCTCTAAAAGGTTGTAGATTCACTGAATCTGAGTGTTTGCAGGTCATCTCATCCAACCTTTTGAGCCATGCCTGAATCTTCCATCAAACCAAATCACTTTATAATCTGCACTTCCAATATTAGAGAAGTCACTGTATCCTGAGGCAGCCTATTTAATCTTCAGACAGCTATACTTGTTAGAAAGCTCTTTTTTCATGTTCAGGTGAAGTTGATTCCTTTTTAACACTCACCAACTAGCCTCATTCTATTAATTGGTACCGCACAGCTCAGTTGAACCCTCTTTCACATCTCCAGTACCCGTCCCCAGGTCAGTTTAATTCAGGTACCGAGCCTATGTGCTGGCAGTCATTGCTCATTTGAGATCATTTTAGCTCTCTTACTCTCTGATTTCACCTTGGGATGCCCTAGTTTATCCCCATCCTACCTAAAGGGTAGTACTCTACATACACAACGATATGCCAGGAGTAGTGTGACCAATGCATTATGTAAGCCTGATTATTATCGACATTGGGCTAGCATCTATATGGGCCAGGGAAAAACCAGTTTATATTAACCTTATGAGAAGTCTTTGTAGAGCTGACTCACACTAAGCTTGTAGCCATTCCAGCACAACACAGAGAAGCAAAGAACTGCAGACCTGGTGCCACGAACCTCTACCTCACCTGTCTCTTTTAGCATTAATCTCCCTCATAGACACAGAATGTACAAAGGCTGGGGGAAATTCAGTGATCCTCAAACTTCACTGGGCAGCATCTTTTTCTGCATTTACCCCTCCTGTCTTTTCCCAACCCTGTATTTCTTTAGAATAGTCTCCAAAGAATCAAATGACTGTTATCATCTTGCTAGATTTGGATCATTGTTCTACTTATCAGAACTTTTGGAATCTTTATTTTGTCATTGCATGTATTCACTATACTTTCTAGGTTTCTTTTTTCTTTTACCAGTTCGATCTGCTTATTTTCAATTAGCAACCAAGGTTGTACATACCCAATATTTAGCAATACTAAATAATTGGCTCATATTCCACCTTCTGGGTCTGTCATCTGTTTGATGTCTTCAGAAAGAACAAGTTTCTTAAGATAATTAGCCCAATTCTTTGAAGCTACAATCTCCAGGAGACATCAACACCTGGCTTTATCGATATTTCTTATATATCATTTAAAGGCATTCACACACAGTCAAATGGATGTCAAACAAACAAACAAATACACTTGTGATGATGACATGGAAAACCTACCAGTAAACTAATACACTTCTTTCCTCCATGTGGAAGACTTGGCCAGACATCCTTTATCTTATTTGCCACGGATTGTTATTTCTTATAAGCTTGAAGTAGGTAAAAACAGGACAACAAATTAGCTCACAGTTTGAAGGACCTCATGCATAATTTCATATTAGATTGATTTTATGGAGGATAAGTATGGACCACGGTATCAACATAATTTATCTCCTTTGAGAAACAGGATCAAATAAGCAGTAATGGAATTTAAAAAACTTAAAAGCTTCAGAGAATTGATTAAGATTCCCCCATACCTGGTGTAGAACTATTGAACCCAAAAAGACTCATACACCCCCTCATCACTAATCTTCTCCAGGCATTGATTTATTGGATTCTTTCTACCAGCTGTTTAGAGGTTACAGAAAACGCACCAGGCTTTGCTGGTGACCCCAAGTGCTTTAATTCCTATGCATGCATATTTTAACATTATTACAGAAAGGTTTCATTTGCAATTTACAGGCTGAGTAGCAATGAGTCCGTTTCAAAGAGGTCAGTGCTTTCACCATTCCTCCCAGTGATGGAATTATAGTTTAAACAGCTGGAGCACTGTCCCCGGAGGGACACTGGGGTATGGCTCCTTAACGGCAGAATAAACCCATCAGACATATTTCATGTGTCTGATAACATTAATAGATACCAGGGCTGTTTAAATATTTAATGAACTCACTCAGAGGCTGTTTACCAGGGTGGGGAAAAGAGCTATCAGAAAGGATGATCACATCCTTTTGATCTACAATGACAACAACAAAACCGAAACCTCAGCCGATGATTTTGCTTTCTTGCTGCAAACTCCATCAAGGGAACCCGTTTGCTACATGACATGTTTCATTTCCACAGTGCGCACAAGAGTGTTTTCAGTTTTGCAGTTCAAAAGTTAATCATTTCCATGCGGCTCACTACTTAATAGAGATGCCAGAAGCCATAGGATAGCGTTTGGTTGGGATGGAGAAAACAAGAGAGGAAAGACAATCAGAGACACATAGAGAAGGCAAATGGTGTGCAGTGCACGGAGCCCCAGAGGCCCCGGGGTGCTAATGAGAGGCCATGCACTAGAAAGAGGCAGCAAGCCGAAGGTAAGTCAGTGTGGCTCCCGGCTACCTTTGCTAACGGTCCTTAGGCGGATTGCTTGTTGCGTAGTCCTTTTTTCTGGGGATGAATAATGGTCATTAAAACAAACAAACAAACAAAACAACATCACAGATTTGGCCCAAGTTTATTTTTGTCTGAGAGCAATTTTGTTTTGGTTTACAAAATTTCTCTAAAAGCGGTTTGGCTAGGCAGAATAAAAATGGTTTTACTCTGTGGTTTCAGATGCCTATTTGGTCATGCAAAAATGAAACAATAGCTAAGTTTCAAGTGGTGGGAAATTGCTGGCACTAGGTCCTGACTGTCAGTTGGCATCAACACATACTCATGTTGAAAAATTATCTATTGCACACTTTCCAGAGCATTTTTTTTTCCTCCATTATATTGATTATAACCCTCATCCAGGTCTCTTTACGGGATTAAGGCTAGGCCTCGGCCTTGTGTATACCATCTTGGTCTGTTCTGACACCTGAAAAACTGAGCCTAGACTACAATGAATTAAGGATGCTTCCTAGACCCGGATGAATGTTTCTGGCCATTTGGCAACTTAAATCAAAACCCAAGTGAAGATAGCAAAAGTAGTGGCAATTTTCTGACGTTTCTGGACATCTCAAATGAACGCCATTAGCATTATTTATACTCTGTTTTCTCTCGATTCCATTTTGCTATAGGTTTGTAATTTGTAATAAGAGTGTAAGAAAGCAGATGGTGGATTTCCTGAGTGCATAGTGTTGCGCTACTTTTTTGAAGGGCTGTCATTCTCAGAAATGAAAGACTTACCCTGGACCATACCTTTTCAAACAAATCATTTTCAAGTATATAAATAGCATAATTAATCACAATGGAAATATAAAATGTTTAATCAGTAACAGATGGACTGAAACAAAGAGATCTTATGTATAAGACTATTTGAAATTTTCAATGTTGCACACTTTTAATATGTTTGTAAAAATGGATTTGGGGAACCATGTTTTTATTTAAACTCTATTGTTAAAATTTTGTTCCTTTTTTTTTTTCCAAAAAAGATTAATCAGTCTGTCCAGCTGCTGTTTTAGGAAAGCAACTGAGTCACTACCTGGCATGAGGGAAAAGCTGGCTAAAATATACATTTATAAAAGAGCAGTTTAAATTCTTCAAATTCTTCCTTTCATAGTAACTGATGTTAGAATTTCTTCATGTCTTCGAAAAGAAGGAACCTGGGTGAAGCCCTCTGTGGGAAAAATGTAGTTGGCATTCAAAAGGCACAGATCTTTGATCTTGATTATCATTTTAAATCCCTTAAGTGAGTGCATTTTAGAAAAGAGAAAATTCTGACAGTAAAGGAGTAGGGACCTCCTTTTGGAAATTGGGTCTGGTTTGGACTAAATTCTGCACCAATAAAAGCTGGAACTAATTTCCAGATGGAATAAATTGGTTCCAGGGTTTCTGAAATTTTGGCCAACATGTTGCACAGCTGAAGTTTGATCCTTGCTCAGAACTGTTACCAAAGGGGATGGCAAGGGAGGGGGCAAGTATTCTATGGGGATCCGTTTCCCAAGGGATCATAGGGTTGGGCAGTTAGTGTGGTCCTGCTTACTTCAGCTCTATGTTTCTTTGTGTCTCAAAGGGCAGTGGTTCAGATCAAGCCTCTGAGACAGACACAGTCTGTCAAGGTAATTCTGCCGGTAATGGAAAGTCTAACACTTCACATATATGCACCCGCCATGCACTTGGTCACTTTCTGACTCTACTGAAGTGGGATTCTGATGTATGGGGGCTTGAGAATGGACAGGCCTTTTCTTTCTGGATAAAAGATAGAAGATATATTGCTAGACACCTCGGAAAATAATTTAATAATTATTTGAAATAATTTTGAAATGTACTCGAGTAGATGCAGGCTCTACTTAGAGTTGTGGTCTTTTCCGCCCCGTGCCATCATGACGTGAAGGCCTAGAAGAGCATCTGATGCTCCCTGTCACAACCAGGCCATTAGGGAGAGAGTTCCATAACATCCTATGGTCAGTGTCATGCCTTTTACCTCCCATACAGATAAGCCCCCAAAGTAAAACCCTGATTAGCAAAATTTAAGTATAGTCCTATTTGGAAAATTCTTGAGATATAGGTGACCTGAGAAATTTTTTTTGAAACATTTTAAATGTTCTTCATAGTCTTCAGTGGTTTTATTTTTCTACTTTTTCTACCAACCTTCTTGTATGGTTTTGGATGGTCAAATCCCTGACTCTCTTTTCCTTTCCACTCACTGTGAAAAATCCTGAAATCTGAATTTCTTTTCCACAATTCTATAGAATCCCCTCACCTGGAATATTGCAACATTTTCTCTTTATTTATTATGGTGCTTAGTAGTTCTGCTCGGGAGGCAGTTTTGGGTGAAGGTGGGGGTATGATGGGAAAGATTATATAAAGACCTCTCTCAGAGACTGGCGCCACCTGGCACTCCTGGGCCCAAATCAGACACCTGAATCTCATCTTGTCTCTCAGCTCTGATGTCACACTGGCGCCCAGGTTCAGAATATTGCACTCCAGAGCATCACGTGGATCTGCTCCTTCTTTTTTTTCTCCCCGTTGCCTTGACCTTATTTCAGACTTTTATCCTTTCTCATCTGGAGTACCACACTAGTCTCTTGACTGGTCTCCTTGCCTCCATGCTTTCTTCATGCCAAATTAATTTTTGGAAAGCACACATCTAAAATCATTGTGCCCTACCATCTACAGTGTCAAGCTCAAACTCCTAGCTAGTAAAGCATATAAATCTCCAATCTCAGTTTCAGCCGTGTCCCACCCTAGTATATGATCCCCCCCTAAAAATTCCTTAGAGTGCCCATCTGTAATCACTCTTCACTCTCACACCTCCTCACGTATTATTTCATCTACCTGGATACTCACCACATCTTGGGCGATCGAATAGTCCTTCCGTAACAAATCAAACGGATCGTGCTCATTTGCGCTACCGTGACATTTGAGACGTCTAGTGAAATTGTTGCAAACATGAGTTTGCAGCCCTCTAAACTTTCATTTCTTTATCTAGAAGTTGGGAAGAGTTGTAAGGACGAATTGAGGTAGGATATGTAAGCTTTTTAACACAGTGCCTGAAGTAAAATAAACAACCAAAACATTTAAGTTGTTCTTACCTTGTGCGTAGTTTCATTTATAGGGTTAATTGTACGTTTTGTTTGTTTGTTTTATTTTTGTTTTGGTTTTGTTGCGGGGGGAGGGTTGGGGATTGTTTGTCTCACCTGTGTGCCTCTCCCCCTACAACGGGAGCCCTGCTGTCTGCCCCACGGTGAACACTAAGTACCCGTTCGTGACTGTAAGAATTCTCTGTGAGACATACACCGCCCCTGAGCAGTCCGTCCTCTGGGGGCCTGCTTGATTCTGCACTCTGCTGACATACCTGCCATCCATCAAACATGTTTCAGTTTAATTGAGTAGATTCTGTTCTTCCTTCTGTCTTCTAAATGTGAGCATTTCCAAAATCTTCACTTTTAGCTCTCTCCTTCCTCCAGAGTTAACCTCTTATTTCTCCTTTCTACCTGGTTTCTTACCTCTAAGCCCCAAACCATTCCTCAATCACCCAAAGGTTAATATCCTTAAAATACTGGCTCATTATGTTGATTACTTCATCAAAGGCCATTAATTGACTTTGTGCCTTCCCTACTGCCTACTGAAAAAGTTCCATTTTCTTTACACATGCATTCAGGGTCCTGTCTCCCAGGGTCCCCACATCCAATCACTCACCAGGTATTGCTGATTTAACTGTCATTCAGGTCCCCATCATTTCTTCTGTCCCTCTGTCCACTTTTGACTCCCTCGATCCACTTTCCATTAGTAGAGTTGTGTTTGTTTTTTAAAGATTTTATTTATTTATTTGACAGAGAGAGAGATAGCGAGAGCAGGAACACAGGCAGGGGGAGTGGGAGAGGGAGAAGCAGGCTTCCTGCCGAGCAGGGAGCCCGATGTGGGACTCGAACCCAGGACCCTGGGATCATGACCTGAGCCAAAGGCAGACGCTTAACAACTGAGCCACCCAGGCACCCGGTAGAGTTGTGTTTTTGATCACAGGAACACTTAACCTACTGCCCACAGGATGTAAACTCAAACACCTTAGCATGACCCTCAAGGTCTGTTATGATCTTACTACTGTTCATTGTTCCAGCTTCATCTCCAACTGTTCCACCCTGTTGGAAACAACTGCAGAGCCTGCCACTCAGTCAACCTTTCCTCTCACTATTTCTGGGCCTTTGTATTAAGCTGGAGTCTTGTCCTCCTTTCCTTCACCACCTCTTTGACTGGCAAACTCCCTCATATCCTTTTGGTCTTAGGCTTCCAACAAGAAGCCTTCCCAACCCACCAAACAAGAGTTAGGTACCTTGCTAGTGCTTTCATATTACTCTGACCTCAATATCATGTTAGCCAAACATTATACTTTTCTTATCTCCCTCATCCTGAAAAGATGGTGAGTTTTGTGAAGTTGGGGATGGTGTCTTTGTGTGTGTGTGTCTCTCTCTCTCTCTTTTTCTTTTGGTTCTTTTGTTTATTTGTTTTGTTTTGTTTTAGATATGTGTTCATAGTTCCTAGCTCAGTGCCTAGTAGTACTCAAGTAAATATTTATTGAATGAATAAATTCCAGTCCCTTCAGAATTTGTCTTCATCCAGCCATATTTCTTACCATGAGCTATGGTTACATTAGTCTCTTTCTATTTCCCAAGTACATCTTGCTTCTTCCTGCCTCTATGACTTTGCTTGTTTTATCCCACCCTCTCTGGCAACACACCTATGTGGGTTCTAACCATTAAGTCAGGAAATACTCAAGTTCTTCTTCACCATGGAGCTTTATTTGAGACTCTTGTGACTATATCCTCCACAAACTTTCTATTTTATTATAATTCACTACCATTTAATCAAATCATGCCTTGCTGTAGGTTTTACTTTGTTTTGGATGGGGGAAAGATACAGAATGTTGAATTAATCATACTCTGTATGAATTTCCAACTTACCTCTCAGTGAAATAGCAAGATTCTTAAAGGTAAGAATCATTTGTTTATTGCTAACAATCACAGCCCCAAGCACAGTATTAGGCACATAGGAAATAAGAAGTATTTTTATATGAATAAAATTATTCAATTTTGAATCTACCATTAAAATGTACTACATAATAGGGAAAAATAGATAAAATAAACAGAAATGATTGAACCCTTACCAGTTGATAACAAAATACTTGATTTAGGTTTAAACTAATGACCAAATTGTGATTGAGAGCAAATGACCTATGATTCTAGATCCTAAAGTGAAAAATCCTATTCGTACTTTAAAGAGGGTATTAACCTCTTTGAAACCATTGGCACCAGGGCCAAGAATTTGCTACACAAGGTTATAACATACTGAGTTGCATACAAGTAATCTTAAATAATTGATATTCTTCAATGTGGTTTATTTAAACCAAACAAGTAAATTATTCACCTGAAGGATATAGAATGATTCACTCCTTTCTTGCTCCCTCCTCCCTCCATCCTTCCACAAACACTGATGAATGATTATGTTGGACAAAGAGGTAAGTGCATGTCTATATTTATTCCCAGTGGCTTCTTGCAGACAGAGTTGCATTTCTGTGCATGAATAAAAATAGTAAGAGTAATTTGAAGAAATGAATTATTTGACATTAGTGATATTTTCAACGTATGCATGATTTCTTCCATTTACAATTGTCATTAATAAAGGAACATGTTCTAAGTTTGGTAAGAGTGATTCTATAGAAAAGACAATAGTCTAAAGGAGAGTGTAAGTTGTTCACTCAACATCTCCCAATTGTGCTCAAATAAGATGGTAACTTTTTATCTTGAAATGAAATTTTATATACACATGCATTTTATTTGAAGTCTACATACAGACACATACAAACATGATACAACTTGTCTCTCATGTTTAACAAATATGATATATTGCACATGTTTTGCCTTCATTATGGAACCCTATGTCTCTCTATGCTCAGAGATTACTGCTTAGTGTATACATCTCAAGTGGCCTCTATCTAAACCGTCAAATTAGTGAGAACACTCACCCCAACTCATTAACTTTAGTTGCATTGCTGGACAAAGCCATACTATGAACTGGAGACTGTCATGTTGGCGTTCTAAATAATGATGATAAACTTGTCATGCTGTTTGGTATAACGGGTAATGATATCACTGCACATGAGGCTGAGTTAGTGGGATTACATCTGTTAATTCTATTTACATGAGTATTTTGATTTTTGATAGTGAAGGTAAGAGTGACAATATTAATACAAACATGCTTATTTTATTATTTATTGTTCTGTTTGGAAGTAAGTTTTATTTGCATCTCTCTTTGCCCTCCCAGGAAGCTCTTAAACTCAGTATCTTCTCTGACTTAAAAGCAGAAAACCAAACACACACATAAATGGACATAAAACAAAAATATTCTAAAGTCACCTAAGTTATTAAGTGTACTGAAGCGATAAGCCTCATGACTTCAATTACTCCCACAATCGTATCTCTCTTCATCCCAATTGTCCTCAGTTCTGTGATTGAAACTCACATCACGGGTCCGATTTGTGAAATCAATATACAATGACAATAGATTTTGTCATGTCACTAACTCAACAGCGATGCTGGACATCTTCAGGATTTGAAACCAGGTTTTGAAGAGAAGAAATAAACACACGAAGAAGGCAGCATATGGTGTTTCCATTGCAGATCCTGAAGTTGGAAATCGTGTGGCTTCTTCACTTTCAGCCAATCCTGGAGCAGAACAAGAGAGGGGGAGGGGCATGTTTGTAAAAATCTCTGTGACAGCACACACACCATGCAAGCAGGAAAATAAAAGGCCCAGATGAGAAAACTTCTTCCTGGGAGAGGTAGTGGAGCACTGAGGTGAAGGGCGCAGGCCCTAGAACCACTTCGCCTGGCTTCTAATCCTACCTCTATAACCTAGGAACTGCTAACCTTGAGCGAGTTCTTCAATTTCATTTGCATCTCAGTTGCATTTGTAAAATGGGTAATAACAGATGACTTAACTCATAGAATTCTTGTGACGTTTGAATGAGTTAATACTTTATCTCATAGAACATGACTCATTCTGTTAACCAAATAAATTATACCCGATAAGCTGTGACTTCCTAGAGATTGTCAGACACACCCCAGTTTTAGAGATATTAAATGTAATAGACAATGAGAATTGATAAAAAATATGGCCCATATGAACATCTGGAGCAGTCTCTGCCAAACTGCATATCGTATATTAGATGGTAGCTGCTATTATTTATAAGGCTCAAGTAATAATCATACTAAGAATCATCAGTAAGATGGATTTGTATTGTTTCCATTTTTCAGCTTCTGGAGAAGGGACAGTTGTGCTCTTCCACAAACCAGGTCACTGGAAAGGGAAATGTTTCATCTTACAATATTTGCTGGCACTGTGATTTACGGATGACTCAAGGGAATGCTGGTTGAATAGGGCCACACCTCCCAAAGCCGGGAAAGCTGAGGATAGAGCCTTCCCTGCTGGACAAAGGAACTGTCTTTCAGTCAAATTTAAGATGAGGCCCTGCACTTCTTGCTAGGAACTCCAAAATATTCGCAGGGCTTCTATCTAAAAAAATCCATGATAGATAATACAAAGACCATTAAAGTCTCCATAAGAATAACAGTTTAGAAATAAACAGTAAAAATAACCAAACAGTTTTGAGTATATGTGTGATATATACATTTCCTCACCCATATATTCTCAGACTAAAACTTGGATGACTTTAACAAAGAATAAATAAGCACCTGAATACAATAGTTTCCTAAGTCCTTTTCATAAGTAGGATGCAATCAATATCGTGCAGTGAATGAATGAATGAATGAGGCAGTAAGATCCAATGGAATGGCCGAAAAAGAGATGTCCCATTTTAGCCCAAGTGCTGGCTTTGTCATCTCACCCAGAGCCAAGGTCACAAGACTTTTGGACAGGAAAGCATAATGTCTACCAGAGTAACTCAGAAAAAAATGGCTCAGGTAAGTCACCGAAAGGTAAAGTGAAGAGCATCTACTAAAATGGAGAGATTTGTTTCCCTGACTCACAGCAGTAAGTTCGGGCATCTCCTTTGCTAATAGCCAGTGAACCAATGGATGGCACACCATTAATGGATGTCTTAAGTTATGGGAAGGAATTGGGTTTCCCAAATGAATGTTCTTTCAATGAACTAAATGGAAATGATCAGCAACCTAGAACTGGAAGAGCTTTTCCATTAAATAGCTTCCTTTACATCTTGCAATAGGCATCGAGGGTTTAGTTAAAAAGAAAGTGAACGATGACTAAACTCCTAAAGGAAAAGAAGGTAGCATCTTCTTGGTGACAAGTTGGGGCAAATATTCACTCATGACTGGCAGCCACGTTCCCAACTCTGGAAACAAATAGAAATCCAAAGTCCAAAAAATTAAAACAAAGTGTACTCAGTAAGACTGGAAATGGCAAGTGAGAAATGATAGGATCTACTTGTGTAAGGTCAGTTATGTAAGCTCTTGTATCTGTGGCTAAAAAGTTACCCAGATTTGTCTACAGGAAAAAGGCAAGAATTTGGTTTCTCGGGCTTTCACATGCTTAGTATTGTCCCAATGCAGCTAGACAAGAAGGGTAAAGCTGTAGAAACTCCCAGAGGTTGGAAAAGGATTTCTGACCTTCACATAGGATTTCTCGGTTGACTAGATATGTGATATTATTGTGGGATTTTCTCTTAACCCTTAAGTACCTGTCCCTATTGTAGGCACAATAAAACTCATGAGAGCTGTAACTGGGACACAAAGCCCAATTTGTCATCCTATTTAATCACAACAGGGTTCTCATTGTGGGAAATCAAGTCATGATCCCTTTGTCAATTCCCTTCCCTGACAGAAAGTGAAAAATATCTTTGAGGAGGCTATTTATTGCACTATAGGCTAATGGTACTTGTCCTTCTTTGATAAAGAAACTACTTGCTTTCTGGGGTCATTGTTTCATCTTTCTCCATGTCCTGTACGACTGATGCAAGTATAGTGATACTGACTTCAAAGGGAGCTTAATAGTGCATGGAGAAAGGCAGGAAACATGGCGGGAATATTTAAGAGAGGACTTCACAAGGTCAAGTTTCCTTTCTGCAACTTCCTTGTGCATTCGTGAACCGATTTGTCTTTCTATTTCAGGAACCAAGGAATGTTTGGTCCCTTTCTTATCCACAACCCTCATTAAAGTCATTAAAATGTTTCGTTTGAATTCTACATACAGCACAATTAATACATGGACTCTGCTAGTCTGTGAATGCAATTCTATTTCCTTGCTTGAAAGCTCTCTCACCAGTGCCCTGTGGATGAAATCAGAATTTTGATATGGACTTATAGCATCTTCCTCAGATGTAAATACGTTTTTACATCTAAGATCATGAAAGCCGGAAACTAAAATGTTGCTTTTCTTGATAGAGCATCAAATTCAGTGCCACCCACACGTGTCTTTGAGTCCTCTCCTCTCCCCCCGATTTAGTAATGCGATCTTGTCGATGATGGTGGAGTGAATGGATTTAAGCCCTTCTTTTCCTTTGAGCGTCAGTATAAAGTGCTTCCAAAAAACATATTCCATTTATATAAAATGAGTATGCATGCATCCACAATCTCTACCTATGCCAAAGCGTTTTCTTTATTATAATCAGATGCATCTTTCTGGATTTTCTGCACAATCAGACTATAATTAAGCATAGGAAGATACAGGTAAGTGCATGAGATGCATGTTTAATTAAGAGAGAAAATGCTGGTTAAGTATCAATTTGTATGACATTCAGTGTACAAGGAGCATTCCGAAAGCTACCCTTTCTCACATATTTCCTTTGATATGCATGTATGTGTTTACACACATGTATGTTTTCACACTGAAATCATATTCTCATTTCATATGCGAAAGTTGCTGCCACATGTACTGCCCCCATCCAAGAAAATGTTGATATATATTAAAAATCCCCATGCAAAGGAAAATGCTTGCATAAATTCATGTAGGGCAAATAAAAAAGCAGCCAGGACCCAGCAGGCTGAGTCAATGTATAGCTTGCATATGGAAACAATGACATGATTGTTTACTCACTGGTTTAATGATATTCACTTTCTCCTAATGGCAACGTGGAAAATGTGAGTGCCAGATGCTGCGCCCAGAGCGAAGACAGAACAGGGGAAGGTCTAGAGTAAGGAATTTATCCTGACACCAGAATGTAGTGTAACTCTTCAGTTTATTAAACGCTATGTGTTTTTTTTTTTAAGAAAAAAATACTTTGATGTCTGCAGCTTAAATTTCCATATTTTTATAACAGTTCAGCAACAAATTTACATATTTCCTGGAATCTGCAGATATAAAAGCGATAAAACACTCCAGGCATTATTAGACAGTAGATTATAACCCATTACTATTGTTTCAATTAGCAATGTAAAAGTGACCTGCAGTGTTCAGATGACCCACTAATGGATTTAAACGCTTTCAAATATTAATGCAGGTTTTCTAAAGATGAATCCCAAACCCATTATTCCTGGAACAACTATGAGCTGAAAAGCTGGCAATGACTGTGCATTATGTGGAAAGGCTCATGGTTAATTAAATGAATACCTAGCATTACACTATTCACTTTAGTGCTACAAAATTATTTCTCATTGATTTTTACATTCTGAGTCTGTGATTCAATTTACTTCTGCAATTTGTGTTGCCGTGTCAATAAAAGGGAACTGCTTGAAGATAGGAGCATTAGAGACTGATAAATACATTAAAATCCAATGAAAACGGCCGTTTTCCATTGTTTTTCTCCACTGAAATATCATTCGTAGCAGCCCTCTGTTATGTATTATTAATATAATTTTTGTTTGCTTCCATCTGCTCTCTTCCCCCCTTTTCTATTCAGGAACTGGAATATTAGTGATTGCTTGAGGGTGAGTAGCTAATTTTTCAGTAACAAGTTCTCTCACTATCAAGAACAAAAGCACCATCAACACAAATCTGTTATTTCATGTTAAATGAACTAGAAGGCCAGATTCTTCATCAAAGACGGTGTGGGGAGTTGCTGTGTATGCGTATTTCATTTACAAGGAGTAAATGACACTTCTGTTGGTTAAACCTTGAAAGCTAAAAAATAACAAAGAGTTCGAACCCTGTCACCCAATTTATGCAGTATGAATACAGTGTGATGTACTTAGGTAGTGTGCATTTTTTTTTCAAAAATTTCATTGCCTATTTTACCATTGAATCTACACGTCTTTCTGCCAATCACTCGGACTCGGTTCTGTTAAAGTCTAAAGTTGTAAGTTGAGATTTGCTTTAACACTCTTCTTTATTCCAAAATGTTGCAAACTTCAGTTTCATTGTTCTTGTTGTCTAAAGAAATCTTAGATGTGAAATCTTTGATCTCTCTCCACCAGTTTAGACTCCTAACCTAGGAGGTGTTCACTAAGTCCTGTAAATTTAACTTTTTCTGAGAAAAGTAGGTTTACCAGTCACATGTAATCATTAATATTATCTACCCAGGACCATCTCACTGGAGTTCATTGTGCCCAAATCATCTCCATGAAGATGACCAGTAGACCTCATCCCATCGTATGTCTGAATTTGTCTGCCCTCTACCTTAGACTCAGTGGAAAATCAAATCTCAGCATGAGTGGTATGCCCAGTCCTGAAGCAGTCACCTTCCACTGTCTATGCTCCTTAGAAAACCTATCCTCAGGCCATTACTTTTCATATTGAGCTGAGTTGCTAACTTGAGTTTGAATATTGATTTAATATAAAATTTACAACATGGAAAATTTTATATTGGAAATCATTCTGCAAAGAGTTTTAAGAAAAGATCATTCTATAGACATAAGAAAATTAACAAAGGGAAAACACACATGACCAATAAATGCATTAAAATTTCAACTTCCCTATTAATCAATGAACGTGGATTTAAAATGCCTAGCTCTTTTTGCCTATCATTGTCAAAGATGAGAAAAAAGAATCAAACTGTGTATTGGTGACGGAAAATGAAGCTATGCATACACCTCATGGGATGTACAATGATACACTTTTTCTAAAGGTGGTTTGAGCCTATGTGTTTTTAAATTTTGAGAGTTTTGCATGCCCTTTCACTCTGGAACTCTATCTTTTGGAATTTAATCTCAGGAAATAATTACGAAGGTGTGCAAAGATTTAGCTATATACTGTTCATCTAGACCCTATGGTGTCATTTATGAGAGTGAAAAAATTGAATGCATCCTAAATGTCTAAGATGAGGAATTAGCTAATAACCTATGGTGCATTAGTTCAATTGAATATCATTCAATAATTTAAAATGATGTACAACAATATTTAATGATATGGAAAGACATTTACAATATACTGTTGATTGAATAAAACACATCACACAAACACACACATACTCACAAGTGACCAAACTGTGTGTAACGGATATGGTGTTTAAATAGTTACATTATATACTTTCTTTAATAATTTCAAAGATATTTCAAAGGATTCGAATTATTGCTTAAAATAACTTTTTTCTTATAAAAAAGTAACTCATGTTCATTGTAGAGTAACTTAAACAAAACAAAAGTAACACACTATTCATCTGTACATCCACATGTAGCTACATAGAAGAAAAGGTACACGGGTAAGACAGACAACAAAATGTTAACCGAGATTATTTTTTAGCTATGTTGTGAGTTATGTTTTTTCTTGCATTTTTAAATATTTCTACAAATAATACAGCTAGAGTTTTTAGTAGTTAAAAATATGATTGAGAATTCATGACAGAGGAAAAAGTACTGATTTACCTATCGAAAGATCCGGATTAGAATCCTAGCTCTCTGAATTATGACCCGGGGACCCTGGCAACTCACTGAACTTCTCTGAGCTTTGGCTTCCTCTAAATATACTTATATGCCCCAAAGCAGCAATGGTCAAATGAGAAAAGAAGATGCCTGCCTCGTTGCATCTGGATATTGAGATGTAGTGACTTATGAGAGGGCTGCAAATGAGCTAAAATACCACTGATCCCTGACTCCCGTTCTAGTTCCCTGCCTCATTCACTCTGCAGTCTCGCCCACACTCAAAGCCAACCCAACTTTTGCCTTGTGACATTTGCTCCAAAGGATATTCTGTCGTTAAAATGAAACATATCTCTTCAGAAGAGAACAGAGCAATAAGTTCATAACAATGTTCATAACAATGTTCCTAACACTTTGCCCTCAGTAATTAGTAAAAGTCATTCTTATTGTTGTGGCCTTTGTGTGAGCTCTGCCAACACAGGGCCCATGGTGGGTTTTGCTCACCCTCGCACACCCTGGGTCTGCATGTAGTAGGTTCCTGTTGTCAAATGAATACCCACAACACACCCAGGATGTGAGTTTCAGAATTTGAGTGCTGCATTTTTACTGAAGACTTACCTCCATTGCAGCAAAATTGAAATAAAATAACTAGAAAAGGATTATATAACCCTTTGCTAATCACAAAGCTGCTAACTAAAAATTGTGTGATATTAGAAAGGAACAGTCGCTACTCTTAGAAGCTGGGGTTATCACATTCCGTAACCAGGGAACTAGCTCCTTCTTTTGTCCAAGGCCCTAACTTCCCCTTCGCTCCCCAAAGCAGAACTGCACAACTTGGAACCGGCTCCTGGATTGTGCGGGTTAGGCAGGGTATGTGCCTATGGATGTGTTGCTGACTGTGAAGAGCGCCAAGCACAGGCCTGTGGGCTATGCACAAGACACTTTTCCTTCGTAACTGAGCAAGGGGATTAAAAAAAAAAGAAAAGATTTCTTTATAATAGAACTTTTCAGTATCCAGGCCAATATGTAATCGCCATCAGTGAAGGTGGGCTCAAAGATAAATATACTCTTAAAAGCTGGTTTGAATTTATGCTGGTTCTCAGCTCAGTGTATTTATAGGAGCAGAAAATTTAGGCTCTCACCTGAGTTTGCTCATCTTCAAAACGGGACTATTCACAATATATTAATCATAGGGTTGTTACAAAGGTGACATGAATTAGTACATGGAGAATGCTTGGAACAGTAAAGGCAGAGTAAGGTTTCAAATACTAGTTCCTAGACTATTCCTGCTACTCTCCTACTCCTGCTAAAGATTGGAGTAATGTTTCAAGAGGTCTTGTCTGAAGTAAGACAAAGCAAGTGGGAGTCTCTGCGAACTACATGGTAAAGTAAGAACGTGGCTTAGATGACAAAAACCGGGAAGATATTTGACTGAAACTCCTTTATAAATTCCTTCCTTCCTTCCTCAGTGGGCACACACGTGACTATAAATATTAAGAAAGCATGGTTTTACAGGTGGAAGATATCTTACAGGGTCGCTGGTTTGGTCACCTTAGTTGACTCTTCCATCAGAGAGGTAGATGCATGGCCAAGTGTCGCCTGGCCAGATGGCAGGTTAACCCTTGTTCTCACGCTGCCTAGCCTGGACTTGCTGCCATATTTATTTTTTTAATGGCCTAAAATAGACTATCTTTAAGTTAAAACAAAACCGTCACAAAAAAAAAAAAAGAAAATTTTTGTACTCTTAAGTCTTGAGGCATTGGAAGAGACACATTTCATACAATACTGTATTGTACAAATTACCTTATGTATTAGACTATACAAATGCACACACACACACAAGCACACTCTCCCCCTCCTAATTATTAACCAATATGCTGCCAGATCTGGGGCTTACAGATACATTTTCATAGAAAATTCAAGATTCCCACGTGTAACTGCTTTTTCAGTCGTGTTTTGCGAAGGAATGACTGGAATGATAATGGAGCCTGCTAGGCTGATATCCAGGGCATGGGCTGGCTGCATGGCGGTTGTGTTGTCCCCAGGTTCTAGAAAGTGCTGATGGACGATCTCATTGTCTGCTGCAGTATAAAGGGAACACTTGATTAGAGCATGTCATTCCCATTCATCTTGAAAATAACATATAGAGTTAAACTGACCCGGTGCTGAGGTATGTAGTTTCCGACGCTATAGAAGGGAGCGTTGCTGTCAGTAGGTAGCGTGTTATTCTACCCTGACAGCTCAGGACAGTGTCACCAATTGCACCTTCGACAAGTTAACTCAACAGGGAATGTGGCGCTTTTTGCATCTGGCCAAAATTCACATGACATTAATTTTGTTTTGTTTTTGCCAAGATTATCTTTACTTGTACCATTACCTTGATTAATGCACAAGCAGATAATAACATATAAACATTGAAATAACTGCAACATAACTATCTAGGGGAAAATAGCTAAATGAAAATAGAGTGGAATGAAAAAAGAACATTTCATAATGAAATAGACAAGAGCACATTTTAAACATGCATTTCCTTCTAAATGTTTTCACAAATTTGATAATTATATTCATTTTATTTAAAGTTAGCTAAGATTAACTTATACCAAGAGAAAGAATATGTCCTCTGTACTATACCATAAAAGCTCTAAAATCTAATTAGATAGTGGGAATTCAATAGAAATTATTACAGCCATAAAGAATTAGAACACAATAAATAGTATAGATTTTAGAAATTTATTGTCTAAGGTAGATAGTGCATCCATTATTAAGCTATGCAGAAGTCGTCTGGAGAAATATTTATTCAGAAGTGAACTAAATGAGGATGCCGAAGATTATTAAGGTCACCATAAAGACATTAAACCACCAGAGGGGAGGAGGATGATTCTGGGAACAGACTCAATGGAACGCCTTGTGTCAGAAATCCTCAAAGAACAGAATACACTGCATAACAAAATATTTTTTGAATAGTTATAGAAATAGATTTATTTTTCAAAAGCAATAGGAAATACATTTTACATAATATAATCAGAATAGAAAAACTGCATTTTGTGCAAAGCTTAACATGAATTCATTTTCTTTGTTATGGCTTAACTCGCCCCAGCCTCTCACCTCTAATCATAACAGACTCCTTCTGGTTTAATTATGTTTCCAGTTCTAAAGATGAGTTAACCACTTATGCAGGGAATTTGACTCTCATTGATCAGGAGGCAAAAAAAAAGTCTATGTCCTGATTAACCATTTAACTGACCACCATTTTAGCTTCCTACAATTGTCCTCTTTCGGACATGGGAGTAAGGCACCCAACTTATAGGCAGGAAGCAAGAGGCCCTCTCAGATACTATAAAACAACTGCAATTGCAAAGAGTGTTGTAAATTAGTTTTTCATTAAATGCACAGTAGAGAGCCTGAGACCTGAAATGGGAGAGGACTTATACTCCACTGAAGGAAACTGTACCTTTAGAGATCAAATGGTGAAGAAAATTTCTAGAACGAGCAGGACAGTTTAACCTGAAACCTGACGGTTCATTCGTATCATTTCATACCTCTAAAAAATATCAATTCCTCAGCTTACCCTTGCAATTTTAATTGCAAGGCCAATGAAATCGCAGAAAAACAAATGTGAGATTAGATCTGAAAATATGTAATTTAGTTTGGCAATCAAATAACATAACTATTGAAAATAGAGCATCTTTTTTACTTAAAGACTGAGCATGTGTTTTTAGCATTCTGAAATACATGTTCACTATGGACACACATTTTATCATTTTTACAGAAAACAACTGAAAGACTAAATTTTCATTTAGTCCAAATATCAGGGTTCTGGGCAGGGGCTACTGAATCTCACATTGTGTTTTGTGACACTTTCCCCCTATTTTGAAGTTGTTGGAAAGCAGATTTGCTACTCAATGTGTTTGTCTTTCTTAGATTCTCAGGATATTAAACTAAAAGCAAAGATATATAGGTATGAAAAAGCTAGGTATCGAACGATCATTCTTCAGAACTGTAAATTTTGGTGCGAGCTTGAATTAGCTCTGTGGATTTAACCAATATCTATTGTTCAGTGTAAGATTTTTCTGGACGCTATTTCAAATTTTCAAGTTCCTAATGTTCAGTGAGAAAACATAACTTCTTATGATCCATAATATGGCATACCTCGCAATGTATCTAAAATAATTAGCCTATCTTTCAAATGAAAAAGGAGGGAAATAGTTTAAAAACAGGGAAGGAAAACCAAAGAATAGCAGAGTGTTCTTTAAAGGAATCACTTGATATTTAAAAATAAAATTGTTCAAAGACTATGGAAATCTTAAGTCCACAGTCATATATATGTGTATACACACACACACACACACACACACACACACACACACACACATACATATAGCAACCTCATTTAAGATTACACTAAGATTCTGTGAGCTGAAATTCACTGTTGATAAGAAAAACGAAGAGTGTTTGACTCTCCTGGACCTTAACTTCCTTGGAGCTTAGTATATCCATCTGATGTAATAAATTCACACTTTTCTATGTTAAATTCATTCATACAATAGGAGCTTATAAAAAAGAATATAGACTAAAGAGTAAGTTGCATAATGAGATTTAATCTATGTAAAATATGTCCCAGAAGAAATGTCCTTTACTTTGATCATATCCCTTGAAACAAGATTCCCTGCTGGAAACCACAATAAAATGAGAGCTTGGGAAAAAAAAACTCCTCTGGCAAGCAAGCTTGCTTTTTAAAACAAAAGTTCACCAAGCCCACCAAGCCCATGATCCTGGGGTGGGCTTAATTAATGTCAATGAAATCTCAAAGGTTCCCTGAGGCTTAAAGGGGAAATAAATCTCAATGGGTTCTCCATGCCTTCCTCTCTGAGATACTCAGATTGGAGACACACACACACACACACACGGATGTGCACGTGTGTGCATATGCATACACATCACATACACATACACACACAGTAGGCATCTGTTTCATTAAGAAATGCTCTTTTCAAAATTGTATTTATTCCAGAGTAAGTTCACATATCACTTTATCATCATTTTCAACATGGCTCCAGAATGTCAACAGCTGTATTATTATCTTACGATCAGAATGATTTAGCATATTTCTCTAAGTGGACACAGTAACATTTCTGTCTTGCTTTTGGGTTCTGCCATTGACTCATGTTTATATTGAGTCCACAGGGCTGCCCTGCTAAACTCAACTGAAAAGACATATATGAGTTGAATCTCTATTTTTCATTAAAATTTTACTCCATGTTAAGTAGTCCCTCATTGAATTGAAAAAGTTTGGTTTTCTCCAAATGTGCACACTCCATGTCCTTTTACTCAAAGCTAATGAGGTTCTGAGCCTCGTTGCAAATCCTTCTAGAAGAAAGAAATAAATACAAATGCTAACAAAATGTTTAATTTTCTCTTTTATTGGTTATGTATGTAAAGACTCCTCACGAGCAGGTTCGCAGTTCACGGAAAACCAACTTGTCCTGAAAGATGAATGAGAAGGTTATAGACTAGTTTTCATTAGTACCTAAAGGTATGGTTAATGCTGATTCACTGGATTGGAAGTTACAATTCCACCCTGTAAAGAGCACATGTGATTTTCAGTGTGAAATCCGCACACGCGCTCACACACACACACACACACACAGATTTCAGAGCCATTAAGCTGCTGTACCACCCAGGGAAACAATCATATTCACTCCTTATCCACACACTGAAAAATGATTATTTTTATGAAAATTCTTTTCCACTTGTTCTTCTCCTATCTTTCCAATTATGTCAGTCACATCATTTTGAGCCTCTGAGTCACTTTATAAGTTTTGTTATGCAGACTTCAATTTTCTAAAGATCTCAGAAATATACAAGTGGTCCTAACAAATATGGTATGACTGCCGCGTGGTTTTGTGTTGCCTTTGTAGTTTCTAAGACACTCTAACATTATTTAATTAGCTAAAATTTCCCCTCTCTTGAGAAATGGAAACTCAATGAAATGTCAACAATGCTGTCAGTCTGCTTCAGGCTAAACTCATTACACAAAAACTAAAGGTAAAAATAGTCCAAGGCAGAATTCTTTGTCACAATTTTGAGGCCCACACCTTATGCCAATGAAATCCATATGTGATTCTATAAAAATGCTAAACTGGGAAGAGTAGCTAATAAATTATCTCAACAGAGGCAATAATTGATCAGTCCTTGCGTAGAAATTTATCTAATTAGCCAAATAACATATCTAGTTCTGTCGGGGATTATCTGAGTACCACATTTATTGTTCGACGAATCTTTGCTTTTCAGCTCTGGTAAGGCTGAAAAATACTCTTAGCTGCTCTTTACCACTAAAATGAATTTTTTTTCCCCAAGAAAGAAAAAAAAAATCATTGTCTTTTTAAGCCAAGTACAGCCAAGACCTGAACAAAAGGGCCTCAATCTATCTGAATTATCATGGAGGGTTTGGGATCCATGGACACATTACTGAAGATAATAAAAATTTGGCATTTTCTATTGTCTGATGGTTTTTAAAGACTAAATTTCTTCATTTATTTAAGTAGATGATAGGAAAGAGCAAAGTACAAAAACAAGTGCTATATACTGAAGGTATGTGAATTACCTCCTTCCCAAGGATAATGCAAATTAGAAGTACGCAAAGCTTTGTCTGCACCTGGGATCTTTAATGAGGATAAAGAAAAATCAGACAGAGATTCTCCTGGGGAAAGAGAGGATCGTTATTTGAATAACCTGCAGTGAATTCTAATCAATGCGACGTGACTTTGAAAATGAATGTGGTCTTTCAACCCGCTGTACTTGAGCTGTAATATTAATCATAACTTCATGGTACAGTAAAGCTTATGACAAATGCTTGTTCAGTAGACTCAGAAAAAGACTGGCTTGGATGTGCCAAGGAATATGGAACCATGGAAATACAAAGGCTCTTCTTTTTTCCTCCCCACTAGCCCATTTATTGGCTAGTGTATTCTGTTATCTTTCTTTAATTATCTCAAAGAGGTTGATGCAAATTGTATGTCATAACTGTAATTGTTTTCTTTTTTTTCCAAAGGTGACATTTTACACATCCTTATTTCCTGACACAGTTTTAGGAGTGTTATTTAACATTAAATTATACAAGGAAACTGGTGTGCCAATCTGCTAAGGATGCATTAAACAGCACAGCAAACCTGTGCAACACAGGAGAGGATTTTAGCCCTGCCCCAGCAGAGCCTTGCGTTCTTTACAAGTGCACCCTGGACCTGACGAAGGCTAAGCATATACAGAGGAGATTTCCTGGAATGATAGGTAGAAAAGTGATGCTGACTTAAATAATAATTTAAAAAAAAAAATCAGCTATCAAGTGTTTTCGACCTCAAAGAAAATGCAATTAGCTTTTGACAAGTTGACATTAAAAGGCTTATATCAGAGGAACATAATGTGTTAAAGCTAAATGCTCAATAATCACATGAGGAAGGAAGGAGATGATAAAATAAACAACTTAAAATAATTTAAATCATCTCTCGTCAGAAAGTAATTCCAGAGAAAGAAGAGGCCTGGCATATTTGCACCGGTCTCATGGAAATAGTGTTTTGTAATCAGAGCCGCCATCTTGGTTATTGTTGTTGCTATAGTGCTCCGACATGAACCGCAAAAGCTGTGACTCAGACCTGATGTCCAGCATATACCACCTCTGCGTGATGAGACAAAACAGAGGTTAATTCTTCAGGTGTGTATGTTGACAGGAGAGTGGTTTCTAGATTTCGGTTAAGAAGTGAAAGGGAATGTTAGGTGGTACTCACAAATCTGAGGGTAGCCAAAGTGGACAGATAGTCTCCAAACTTACTCTTGTTTTGCTCTTCCAGTGTGCTAAGAAATTCGATGCTGTATGAGATAGACACTATTTTTATTCCCATTCTAGAGCTAAGAACCCAGGGTTTGAGGGATGTCGAATTACTTTCTCAACTTAATCAAAGTTTTATGTGGCAGAGCCAAAAATGAAATCTATTCTCCTAATATTAACACTTCATGCTTTTTAAAAACAACTTTATTAAGTTATAATTTACATGCCACAAAATCCATTCATTTTTAAGTGTACAATTCAGTGATTATTAGTAAATTTACTGAGTTGTCCAACCATCAGCATAATCCAGTTTTAGAATATATTCATCTCTCTGGTAAGATCCCTCATGCCCATTTACAGTTAATCTCTGTTTCTTCCCTCAGCCCTAGGCTACCACTAATTTATTTCTGTCTCTATAGGTTTGTCTTTTCTGGACATTTCATATAAATGGAATCATACAATATGAGGTCTTTTGTGTCTGGCTTCTTTCACTTAGCATAATGTTTTGAGGTTCATCTATGTTGTTACCTCATGCTTTTTATAATGCATTTGTCTACTCTTCACTCTGCTCACAGCTCCTGCTCTATTTTGAGCTGTTTCTATTTTGATCTCACTTCAGAAGAGAAGCAAAGAGAAGCACTGCAGCATAGGGGAAAGAGCACTAGCATTGAGAGGAAGATCTGGATTGGGGGCCTATGACCAAGGTGATCTGATCTCTCAACGACCTCACCTGTAAAACTGTGCTTACTCAGAAGACCAAAGGAGATAAAGTCCATGAGAGTGCTTGTAAAACCATATGAAATGGTAATTTGTTATTATTGTGTTCATTACAGCATCATGAAGTAACGACTCAAGTTTTCAAGATGCCATAATCTGTCTATACTCCAAGAATTCTGGATCTGAATGAGAAAGTTTGATTACCATAATCTCAACAGTGATAAGGAAATCTAAGATCCTTCAGTTCAGGTCACTGTTTCAGGATTATAAAGCTGATCTAAACTCAAGTTTAAATGTGTAGGCCACTAGTGGTAGGTTTTAACTATGCAAAGCTTATAAACCATTCCTAAATTCTATTCAGCAGAGTAGTGGCCGCCACTCCCAAATTGTGGAAACTGCATAAAAATCACCTGTGGTGTCCTTTAAAAATGGAGATTCCTGGATTAACAAGATTTGGAGCTTAAAATTTCTCACTAAAAAAAAAAAAAAAAAAAAAAAAATCCTGAGGGGTGCCTGAGTGACTAGTTGGGTAAGTGTCCGACTCTTGGTTTTGGCTCAGGTCATGATCTCAAGGGTCATGAGATTGAGCACTGTGTTGAGCTCCACACTCAGCAGGGAGTCTGCTTGAAGGTTGTCTCCCTCTGCCCTTCTGCCCCTCACTCACAATGTCTCTCTCTCTCTCTTTCTCGCTCTCTCAAATAAACAAATAAATCTTTTAAAAAATAACTCTTGAAGATGATTCGTTTATATCCTCACATTTCAGAACCAAACTTGAGTGAAAACTGTTCTTAGGTATGTTACCCAGAGCATGGTCAACACAATAATATTAGACCATTCTAGAATCATGTCACAAATTTTCATTGTGTGCAGGTTACTGTTGGCCTCCAATACCCATTTTCCCTTCTTTCTTTTAGTATTCTCATCCCAGAATTTTAAGTGAGTACATGGTTGCCCAGCCTTCCTTGCTACAAGGTGTGGGCATGTGACTCATTTCTGGTCAATGAGATGGGAACAAAAGTGATATATGCTCTTTCTGGGTCAAGTCCTTAAAAGAAAAGGTTTGCTTTTCCTTTCTCTCTTCCTCCTTCTCACTAACTAGTCTATGGACAGGGTAGTGGTGAGCCATCCGTGACCACGTGGCAAAGGGCAACATTAGTGAATGGTGAAGCAGCAGGAAAGAAGGAGTTCAGGTATCAAATAATCTCACCAACTGCCCACTAGCTCAGTTTCTTGAGTTAGAGAAACCAACTTTTATTTTGTTTGAATTATTGTTATTTTGTTCTTTGCTAAATAACCAAACCAATATCTTAATACATCTGCTAAAAGACATTGGATATTCAGAAAACTCAGGCAAATTGCTTCTTAATGTCTCAATTTCTCAGGCTGTTTCTTTTTGTAACACGTTCACTTCACATAGTTTAAGATATGGATCTCTCTGCTCTTCTGCACAGTAAGGTGTTCCATTTGAAGAGCCTGAAGATTTGGTCAGAGGAATACTCCAACATGAGAACCTGTGGAGGAGGTGGCACAGAGAATCTAGTTTGTATGGTGGGGTTTACATTTGGTCTTACATTTTTAGGCTGGGTAAGTTTAAGATCAGTGGTATGAATGGAGACCAGGTGACTAGCCTCAGTAATCTTTAGTTTTCCCTGAGAACTTGACACATAGTAAGCACTCAAAACTATCTGTTGATTTACTCTCAGCAAGACTCTTGTGTGGCATGCATGCTGCTATAATGAAGTTTGTAGGCTTATCCATGGGTAACACACACTGACACTGGGGCTGTTTCCTTAAAGGGAGACAACAGAGTGTGCAATACTAGGCAGGTGGAATTTGCAATTGTTGGGTTCCTTTCGGCTCTAAACTTCATGGCTCTCTCTCCCTTTCCTCAAACCCGTTGCTGATTCTCTACTACCTTAAGGATAAGCAACACAAACAAAGATTCCAGATCCTCCCTAAATGCACCTCAGTTCGCTCTCTTTCTGGCTTTCTCTCTCTGCACTTGCCCCGAATTCTCCCTGCATTCTCCTGACCTTACATTCTGCTCCACCTGTTCCTTCTGCTTGCGGACATATCTACCTATCAAATTCCCATCCACTCTGCATGAGTGAATGCCCTTCAGTGTTATATGAATACACAGATTCCCTGATGGCAGGGGAGGTAAACAGCCCTGACAGCTCCTGGACGTCACTCTAATAGATTTTGAATGATGATCTCTCACTGAAGAGACTCCATGCAGCACAACTCCAAGTTAGGAACTAGAGCATGGAAGATGCCTGCTGACCAAGAAAGGGTCATCCCCTCATTCTGGCCTCCAATGTCTGTTCCAGGTGGACGAGATCAGCTGATTCCCCAGCATAGCCCTTTCCTGAAGGTTGCTTCCATTTGGGAAGTCCTATGTGCACACCAGCACCAAAACACCTAAATGCTTCTCATCACCACTGCCTTGTCTGGCTACCACCTGTGCCTCCCCCACCGCTACTCCCTTAGTGTGAGCCTCCATTGGCTCCTCTCTGAACTTAACTGAACTACGGCAGCAAGTTCAGTATTTCTCTTCTGCCATTCAAATCCTCTCCCCCTACCTCCGTTAATTCTACACAAAAGAATCACAATGATTTAAAACCCACCAGTGGTGTCCCATGGCACTGATCATGAATCTAATAGCATCTCTAATGATCTAACTTCTGCTAGTCCCTCTGACTTCATCATGTACTATATTGCCAGCCCACTCTACTCCAGCCATGCTGGCCTGTTCCTCAACATCCCAAGCTCTCCCTGTTTGATGGCCTTTGTACTTGCAGTATCTTCTGCTGGGAACACGTCACCCTGTCAACTTTGCCTGGCTGGTCCCTCTCATCAAACAGGTCTCAACTCCAAAGTTAGCTCTTAGAGAGAACTTCCCTGGCCCCTACCAGCTAATACTCCTCTCTCTCACCATATCAAACCACTGCGTTCAGAGAACTTCACGATATTTGAAGTTATTTTAACTGAGAACATCATTAGATATCATTAAATTGTTGTTAGATGAATGAGTTTAGCATAGTGATTAAGAACTCAACCAGGAACCTGTCTTCCTGAGCAAGTCTTGGCCCTGACAATTTGACATCCATAAGTCTGTGGGAAAATTACTTATCCTCTTTGTGACAGTTTCCTCAGTTTCCCTATCTATAAAATGAGGATATTCATGGCACCTACTTTATAGGGTTAAGATTCGATAAATTAATACATGTACTAGAGAGGAACAGTGCTTATGTGGAACATCTTATGGACTCAGAAAAGTCAGTTCGCAATTTAAAGAATTACATTTACATTTCTAACCATGATTAAAGCTGAAAAGCATTACAGTAACTACACAGGTTTAACAAATGCTTAAGGTTTTAGATGGAACCAGAACACTCTGTGATCATTTGATGCCAAATTTTCAGGTTCTTGAATTGTTAAGGCAAGTTGCTGTTTAAGGGTCTAATTTTTTTTATTAATGCACTCATTTACCAGCAAAATTTTACAGAATTATTATATGTAATGGTCTGTGCTAGGTTCTAAACTGAATGGATTGCCCATAAACTTGACAACAGATGTAAACAAGCGTTTAGAGTATGAGGAACATCAAAAGCTATGTATTCAGAACCCTGGGAGCAGTGAGGGGGGAACACGGAAAAAGAAGAACCTACCCCAAGTCTTCTTGGGGGTGGGGATCGGTGGTCAGAAGATGTTTGTGGTCCTTGCAAGGCAGCCTCTAGCCTTGCACTACTTGATATTTTGTGAGCACCTGTGGACTCCCCATTGTGGGTGAAAACAGCATGCAGAGAACATGCAGTCACTTCTTGAGAGCATAACCAGGAAAGAATGCAGAGTCATTTGCTCTACCCAGCAGCATGTGAATAAATATGCCACACATATGTATTTACACAAATGCAGAATTATAGGCTTGCTCCAGAGGGGGGAAAGAGAAGAGTGTTGAAACCTGATGGCATATCAAGCATTTCCTGAGGGATGTTGTCTGTCAGTCTGTTTGTGCTGGCTGATTGAAAATCACATGTGGCTCTCAGATGTAGAAAAGGAAAAGTATTTGCATATAAAAATGGGAACATTTGTAGTATAATGCTTGATATAAGCCACTTGAGCAACTATACAATATTTCTGGGCAAATCTTTGGGCACAAGTTTCTGGAAAAGCTTCAGAAGACTATGTTCTTGGTTTCCCCCTTTCTCCTCTGGCTCTCGTTCTCTTTCAGGGAGGGGGTTTGTTCTAGCTGAGACCTTCAACCCTCCCCCCCCCCACCCCCTGCCCATTTCTCTATTGCAGGGAGATGATAAAGGTGAAGAATTTATTTTCACTCTGTTTTCCCTTTAATCAATGCCAAATCTTACTATGGGAAAGGTGAATAGGAACCAAAATTCTGATAAGATTCATGCCATAAATAAAAAATTCTGAGGTTGAGTTCTTATATGGGGAGGAGGAGAGGTCTATGAAAAAGGCATTAAAGAAGTGGAAGGTGAGAAGCAGATTAGTTGTTTATCCAAATATGTCCTAATCAAAAAGTAAATAAAGCTTCAGAAGAGCAAATGCTATAGCACTTTAGCTGAGTGTATTGGTTTTAGGGTCCGCTAGACCTATAGGAAGTCTGTCCCTGCTGCTTATTCATTGTTTTACCTTGGTGGCAGAGCCTGCAACTGCTTCTCAATATCCATCTTCTCCTCTTCCTGGCCACATAGCCAGATTGCATTTCCCAGCCTCCTTTGCACGATGTGTGGTCACATGATTAGATTCTGGCCAATGATCACCTCCACCTCATCCATGGCCAAACTAAATTGGAATGTCACATGAGACGAAAAGGAAGTTTTCATGGATGAGGCAGCAGAGATTTTGAGGTCAACTGTATAAGTCTACTCTTATACATTTGAATAAGATTACTAAACTCTGCTTTAGTTTCATCAGTAAAGTGGGGCTAACATATATACCTTATGAGGTTGTCATGAGGCCCCTTAGGTGGTGCCTTTTTTTTTTTCTTTTTCTAGTTAGTTTCCTCTTCTCTCATGTACTTATATTTTTCCTTATCACAGCAAAAAAATAATTCTAGTTCTCATTCTCTGATGTCCACTCTACTTGCTAGATGGATAAAAATTGTAGGAAAAGTAAAGCAGTTCAATACATGTGCCATTCCTAGGAAAGAGTGACAAACTGCTGTATGTCCTTAAGTCAGTGTAAGAAATAGTCTGGGGCTCTGTAGGGCTGGTCTCTGAGCAGAGTCACATTGAACAAAAACACAAAGAGGACTCTAAAATCTTTGAAGGTTAATACGGATTATGACTAATTTTCTCAAAGGAGATGACACAGGGATCTTACACAAAAATGTTGTACAGAGTTTCTGAGAAATACTTTTTAGACATTAGACTCTCCAATATCACACTCATGATAACCACTAAAAATCTCTCCTCTGCTCTCATCTATTTGGTTTCCTTGCCACCTGAGTCATCAATGCCTTTGCTCTTTCCTTCCCTTCCCCCTGGCTGGAGGAAAGGATGACATGTCTGGCCCTACCCACTGGCCAGACACCTTGCCATGAGCTTTAGGTCCTGTCTCCTACTTCATGTAGGAAGGTATACCTGGGATGTGTGGATTTAATTCCCTCCAACAGCTTATCTTGTCAATCAGTCTCATAGAACATTTTCAGTGAATAAAATTCTCAGCCTTATTTATTATATGATTTGATCTAATGACTCATATGACCTGAGAAGGGAAAAATCAGAATGGGGATTTTCATACATTTATTCTGACAATAAGCACACATGAACAAATCTCTACAGTCCAAGAAAAGCCAAGAATTCATTCCAGGGGAAGGAAGCATGAATGAAGCTGGCCTGAGAGAACTGGGTAGAGCACGCTAATCCTTGGCCTCTCTGAAGGGGTGGGCAGGGCTGGCCAGATGGGAAGGAAGAGTGCAGTCCAGATATGCTCTGATTTAATTCAGCCAGGGAGAAGCCTCTCTTCTTACTAACAACTCTTCTGGTTTCCCATGATACCTGAAAACAGCTACATTTCTTTTTTTTTTTTTTTAATATTTTATTTATTTATCTGACAGAGAGAGACACAGCAAGAGAGGGAACACAAGCAGGGGGGTGGGAGAGGGAGAAGCAGGGTTCCTGCCGAGCAGGGAGCCCGATGCGGGGCTCGATCCCAGGACCCTGGGACCATGACCCGAGCCGAAGGCAGCCGCTTAACTGACTGAGCCACCCAGGTGCCCCTGAAAACAGCTACATTTCTAATATATAAGGTTAAGTCACTGTGAAATGTTATTTTTATCTCTGAGAGGTAAATATAGTCATCATTGATATTACTTCAGACTAACCTTCAGGCATATTTATTCAGGTGATTACCCCTAGTTGAAAACAAGATGAACCAACAACACGGGTTCCTGTGAAGTAGACAGTAAGAAGCAACCCAACTGCCTGTGAGTTTTCATTCTGCTGAGCTCATGGGGGTTAAGAATTGTGAAAAGTCTGAGATTCTGCCCTACTTGCAAGCTATCATGAGACTCATGATTCCTGAGTGAAGGACAAAGGACTTTATGACTGATGGCACAGCGGGCACCCTAAGTGTCATGTCTGCGTCGGTTCCCCTTGCCCCCCAGGTCCCCGTGGGGCAATGTGTATGCCGTGGGTTTGAGTTCTATCTGAGGAACCCTGAGCTTAGGAAATTCTAATCTTCTCTCATGGGTTGTAAGCAAACCTGTCCAAACTTGGCCCCAGAGGGAGATATTATCTTTATTATACTGGACGGTAAACAAACATGTCCTCTTATCTGCCGAGAGACACTAGCTCAACTCTTTAAGAGTGTTCACTCTCTAGATATCCTTGAAAAGACTGTTTAGAACAAAAGGTGGTCAGTGTCTCTGCTCACCAGATGTATAGAATTATGAGTTCCATGGAGAATTCTCTCGAAACAATGGTAGCATTGCATATGGAGAGCAGGTGAATCTACCTGGGTCCAAATCCAGCTCCACCATTATTATTTAGCAGCTTTCAGGAAGTTGCTTAAACTCTCTGGAGTTCAGTTTCCTCATCTGTGAAATATATTTGACATATCTCTATCATATAGAGATACTACAAGAATGTAATAAGATAGTAAATGATAACTATGACAATATATGTATATTGCACAGGTGATATATAACATTATATTCTAAATTTTATGATATAATGCTATATACTATGTTATTTTGCACTTCCCATTAACATAGATTGTATTTTTGTTTTGGCTAACAGATCTAGTTAGCTTTGAATTGATATTTACCTTGTTTATACTGAGCACCATAAATAGCCCTGGACAAGAAGACAGGGTACCTGGGCTCCAAGTATACCACAAACCAGCTGTGTAGCTTTAGCAACTCATTGAAACTGATTAGTCAAAGGAGGAGATTGGACAGGGACTCAGGGATAACAAAAAGATTGTCTCGGTGCCAGGCCTGAGCACTGGGTAATCAATGCCTGGAGAGCTGGGTTAAGAAAAATTTTGAGCCCATATCTAGGCTGAGCAGGGAAGTATGCCCATGATGAGCTAGCCATACTTTCAAGGTGTGGAGCTGAGTGGGGCTGGGGTGCAATGAACTGAAGGGGGTAGAAATGTGATAGCACTCTTGCCATTGCTTTGCATATAACAGTTGCTAAGTTAAGGCCTGTTCATCCATTAATTGATGAATTGAGTAATAAGATTTCAGGAATTCTGGGTCAAGGATGAAAAATGTGGAGGACATGAATTGATGGTCAGGGGTGGGGGATGGCAAAGAACCACTTTATGATTTCACTTTGGAATGAGGGGAGACCTACTTTTAGTTAGGCCATGACCTCAAAGCCAGGTTAAGTACATCTGGAAATCCCCATCTGTTATCGGGCTGTATGTGGAGGCCAGGCAGCCTTTTTTCAAATGACCTGGTGTGTTGTTGCTGCCTCTGGTTTCTCCTGGGCTCCAAATTACTGCTCTGAAGCAGCTGCTCAAACACTTTAATGGCCACAATTAAACCGTCCCAGAGGCTGACCTTTAGACATGGCAGTGGTTAATTGAGCCAAGTGCCCTGGGGTCTGCCATCTTTGGCAAAGCCTTGCAAGTCCAGTGTGGCTTGATCTTTTGTTTGGTTGCCCCACACATGTTCTAAGGGGAAATCTTCCTTTCAGTCACATTAGTAGAAATGGCAAAAACCTGGGGATGAGACAAGACTGCAGAAGGAATTCCAATGTCTTTGTAAGAAAAAGATCTTGTGAATGGTAAGTTTGAAGGTCTCTAAAATTGTCTGGATTTATTAAATCCTTTAACAGGTAGAACCAAGCTTTGCTGGGGGAAAGCAGATAATTAGTGACTAAAACATAAAGTTTTCATCTATTATTCAATTGACGTTAAATGGATGACCAATAAACAGCAGGGAGTGCCTCAGAGATGGGGAGACAGCCTTGGAAAATGGGCTAAAACATCGGTTCATAAGAGCAGAGACTGGGACACCTGGCTGGCTCCGTCCATAGAGCATGTGCCTCCTGACCTCAGGGTCATGAATTCAAGCCCCACATTGGGTGTAGAGCCTACTGAAAAAAAGTCGGGGGGAAAAGCCTGGGTGGCTCAGTCAGTAAAGTGTCTGACTTGATCTCAGCTTAGGTCTTGATCTCAGGGTTGTGAGATCAAAAAAGAAAGAAAGAAAGAAAGAAAGAAAGAAAGAAAGAAAGAAAGAAAGAAAGAAAGAAAGAAAGAAAGAAAGAAAGAAAGAAAGAAA
>NW_022589728.1:39309797-39321597 GCF_004348235.1 Phoca vitulina
AAAGAAAGAAAGAAAGAAAGAAAGAAAGAAAGAAAGAAAGAAAGAAAAAGAGTGGAGACTGCTTTTGTTCAGTTCACAATATTCCCCCAATGCCTGGAATGCTGTCTAGTACATAACAGATGTTCATGTAATGATTTTTGAGCAAATGAGAGGACAAAAACTGCTTTCATTGAGTTTACAACGTAGTAAGTACACAAACAAGATGTTTATCATTTGTGATGAGTCTGTAGAGGAAAGAAGTGTTGTGATATGGAAAGAAGGAAAGAAATGGGCCAGGTTGGTGATGACTACTTTGGTTGGAGAGATTTAGGAGGGTCTCTCACAGGACAAGGAGCCATCTGTGAGAAGACTGTGGGGGTGGGGAGGAGACTTCCAAGCAGACAATGGCGACAGGCAAAGGCCCCAGGGAGGGGAATGCTTGGGTGTTGAAGAAACA
This sequence comes from Phoca vitulina, assembly GCF_004348235.1. Classification (NCBI taxonomy): domain Eukaryota; kingdom Metazoa; phylum Chordata; class Mammalia; order Carnivora; family Phocidae; genus Phoca; species Phoca vitulina. The sequence goes on from NW_022589728.1 coordinate 39,310,234, forward strand.
GAAGGGAGACTGTGAGGAGAGGCTGCTAGTGAGTAGTGAGGGGAATAGTAAAAGGTTAAATCTGAGTGGTATGAGGGGGCCCCAGGTATAGAGTCTCCTAGTCACGTCAGGAGAATATTGGTTATATTCAATGTTTTATTTTCCCAGGGCTGTGAACAAATCACACCAAACTGGAGAGCAAAAAACAACAGAAATCTATTCTCTCATAGTTCTAGAGGCTAAAAGTCTGAAATCAAGGTGTTGGCAGAGTTGGTTCCTTCTGGAAGCTCTGAAGGAAAAATCCATCTCATGCTTCTCTTCTAGTTTCTGGTGTCTGTTGGAAATCCTCGATGTTTCTTGGTTTATACATACATCACTCTCATCTCTGCCTCTGTCTTCACAAAATATTCTCTGTGTTTCTTCTCTTCTCCCTATGTCTTCTCTTCTTATGGGGCACTCATCAGTGGATTTGTGGCCCATTCGGATAATCTAGGGTGATCTCATCTCAAGATCCTTAACTTAGTTACATTTGCAAAGGCCTTTCTTCCAAATAAGTTCACAATCACAGGTTCCCAGTGGACATATTTGGTAGAGGGGCACCATTCAATTCAAGACACTTTATTTGCAATGAAAAGCCAGTGGAGAGTGTTATACAGAAGAGTGACAAAAGATTTATATCACTCTGGATGAGGAGTGGACTAGAAAAGAGCAAACCTGGAAGATCGCAGTGGTGAAAGATGGGTGTCTGGAGATGATCTCATCCATGTAGAAGCAGGAGAACATAGAAAGGCTGAGTTAGGAGCAGGGCCAGGGTATTAGTGTCAAGGCAATTTGAGAGTAGTTTCTGAACTAAAATAAGGGCAGTGGCACCCAGGTAGCATCTCAATCCCAGGCCCAAGCTCACACAGATGTCAGGTCTTTGGCTGGAAATCAGCCAGGCATTTCCTTTCTGTACTCTTCATTGCCCCACTCTTGGCCCCTGCAGGCCTCCTTTTCCCGTGAGCAAGGTTGCACCAAGCACTCAGAGTTGCTGCTTTTATGCCCTACACTTCTTAGTGCTGTGCTCCTTCCTACACAGAACTCACATAAATCTCAATGCTCAACTGCAAAAGGCCCCCAAACCCTAGTTTATTTGCACTGTGTTGCTCTTTAGGGTCTCTAGAATGCATTGCCTGTCTGTGATGAGCTGAGATTGCTATAGGCAGGAAAAAAGACCTCTCCTCTCATTTTTTTCTAACTGAAAAGTAAATCTTGGCCAGGAGTTCTTCCTTTGCCTCTAGGAAGCATTTCTAATAGTGTGCATAGATAACTTCCTTTAGAAGGGGGGGGGGGACCCAAACTCAATAAGTAGATAGTATGCATCAACACTTGTCCTCCACAATTTGCAAGCCTTTTGCAAAGGCATCGAAGCAAAGGTAAGATTTATAACTGGGAACTAAATGTGAAGTTGAAGTATTTTCTTTTGGAAGCGTAAAGTGCAAAAGTGTTAGCGTAAGGCTATTGAGACTTCTATTTGTTATTCTACCTGTCTCACTAATGAAAGAGAAAGCAACTTTTCGTGGAACAGCAAGAGTTTGAGTGCTCTGGAGAAATATGGACCTTTCCTAAAATTGCAAGTTTCCCTGTTTGCAGATTCCCTGTATTGCCCAGGGGATCCTCAAATGATGGGTGTTTCTGTTTTAAGTCTTCTTCAGTTGCAAGTGACAGAAAAAGCCAACTCAAATTTGCCCAGCCAAATAGGACATTTAACGAGTGACGTAATTGTAAAGCTGAAGTAGTACAAGACCCCAGGCGCTTAAACACCGTGTCTGGAATCCAGTTTCTTTCTGTGTGTTTCACTCTCTGCTGACATCAGACTTAGAGACCTCTCACCTCACAGTGGCAACAAGAACACCAGACCCCCAGCTTCACAGTCAGCAATGTCATTGTTTCTGATTAGTTCGTTCTCAAACCAGTACCTCTGTCTAGAGGAAGGCGGTGCTGATTGGCTAGGCTTGAGTCATATGACCCCCCCCCCCCCCCCCCCGAACTGTGAGTAAAGTCAGCACCATAGAAACCAAATAGCCTGAGTGGGGAAGGAGTGAATTCTCAGAAGGAAATCAGGGCGATGTTACCAAAAAAAGGAAATGAACGTGGTGGAGCAAAATAGCAACAACAGCAGCAAGCAAATGTCCCTTCAGGAGCCATGTCACCTTGGGCAAATTGTTCAGTCCTTGTTCCTGTTTCCTTATCTTTAAAATGGGGATAATGATGTGAGTACTTTCTTCATAGAATGATTGAGAAGTTTGAGTTGGTCCATGTGATGTACATAAAACAGTGCCTTGTCACATCTGTCCTAGACTTAGTATTTATTTCCTTATAGTGGGAACTTTATCCCTGCTGAACTTTATAAAGATAGAAGTCAAGCTATTTTACTGAGTAGGTCTGAGCCAGAAAGATATGGTGAGATCATACCCAAGCACACAGAACTAGAGAACAAGTAGAAATCTCAAAAGGGAGATACAACATATCCTGAGTCCTACCACTTATCCCCATCTCCACTGCTGCCCTTTTGTCCAAACCACATAATCACTCAATGGACTCCTGAAGCCTCCCCTTCTCTGATTTCTTGGCTCTGCTCTTGACCTCTCACAGCCCAATCCTCACACCACTGCCCAAGTAATCTTTCTAGGGCATAAATCTCTAGCTTAGTATCTTCCAGTATTTCCTCAATAGAAATTAGAATAAATGAACCTCAACTCTTAATTGGCTTGGTCTTGCCCTTTTCTACCTCCACAATACTGCTTCCCTTCACTCTGTGCATGGTCCTTGAGTTTGCAGCCTCTTGGTCTTCTGTGTCTTACACATGCCAAGCTCATTCCCATCTCTTGAGAATGTTCTTCCCTTAGATTGCTTCCTTATCACCACCCGGATCTCAATTTGAATACCAACTCCACCAAGATGCCTTTCCTGATTAAACCAGACAAAGTACTTTTCCTCCCTTACCTCGGTAATTCTCTGTATTATTTTACCTACACTATATCTCTTAATAATTGAATTGGTCTGGTTTATTTTTTGATTCCTTCTTTTAGAAGCATTTTTTTTTTTTGAAGAAGAAATGAGGTAGTGAAGACTTACCTACCACAGAGATATAGAGAATGAGCTTAGTGTTGGGGGCTGCTTTTCTCCTGAGGACATTTGCTCATCCCTGAGAAGTCAGCTGAGAGTTTGAGGAGGTGAACAAAAGCTCTGCCAGTGTGTGAGTCATAGGAACAGAGCAAAGCTTCTTGCCTTGTGTCAGGGCCCTAAAAACTGCACAGTGGGAGTAAGTGTGAAGTGGAACAGAGAGCAGTTCAGCTTTAAGTCACCTCTGTTACTGAGATTGAATTGAGGAAATGGCTTGTGCCTGCAAGTGCTCTGTAGACAAAATGTAAATCCAATCATGAAAGATGATATCATCCTAGGCCTCAAATTATTTCTACAAACAGTTTTGTGAATGTAATTTCTATCATCAGTAAAAAGTAACCAGGGACATTAAGAGACATGATAACAAGAATGAAAATCAATAAAGAAAAACAGACAACAGGAAAAGATTCATAAGAGCTCCAGATACTCAAGCATCATACACAAACTTTAAAATAACTCTTATTACGTTCAAAGAAATAAGAAAAGATTAAAATTTTCAGCAGAGCATGGGAAACTATTTTTTTTTTTTTTATAAAAAGAAACATACAGACATTCTAGAACTCAAAAGTAAAGAATTCAAGAGATGGATTTAACAGCAGATTCCACGAGAGGGAGAATTAGTGGACTGGAAGACATGGCAGAAGGAAATGGAGGGAAAAATGAATGGAAACTATAGTAACAAAGGTAAAAGCCACAGGGGATTCAATGAGTAGATGTAACATATTGCAGCTGAAGTCCCTGAAAGACAGGGCCCTCACTTCTCACCTCAGTTACTGGGTTTCTCTGTTTTCAGGTTGGTTTCTACTTGCATCTATCACACAGCTGGTGTACAGTTTTTAAAAAACAATACTCTAGTACTTAAGAAAATGGCATTGGTTTTATATTTTGTCTTTACCACTAATTAATTGAATGCCTTTGGTCAGGTTGTTTAATCTCTTTGTGCTTCGATTTACTCTTCTGTAAGTAGTTATGATTACATCTAACTCCCTAGATTACTGTAAAAATTATATGTCTATATTTATCTATTTGTATAGCTATCCACATATCTATTTAGATAGATACATATAGATATATAGTATTTGGCTTAATATAACTACTCACAAAATTACAGTTGTTTGCTGTATTCATATTTAAACAACTGCTTTTATTCAATTTATAGACCATGACTAGTTCTTTTACACCCAGGGTCTTCATATAGACTTTTTCTTTTCCTGGAAAATGTTTTATTGCTTCATCTTCACTCTCAAATTTTATGTTAACCAAGGTTCTTTTCTCTAAACATTTCTTTATATCAGTGATTCACAGTCTTGTCTGTAATTAGGCCCACATATGGAGTTTTATAAAAATACAGGTGTCAGGGTTCTACCTAGAAATTCTGATTTAGAATGCCTGGATATTTACTTTTTAGACACAAAAGATTCCCCAGATATGTCTGGATAAGTAACCAGAATTAAGAACTTCTACTTTGTTCTACACAGTTTCTTTGGGTGGTCTCATCCATGTTTGTTTTCCTCCAACACTAACAGATACCCAAGTCATGTTTATAGCCTTGCTTTTTCTCCATGATCTTTCCCCTGAGTTCCATACTCACACACACAGCTGCCTCTACTTGGATGTCCAAAGAATTCTCACACTTTATGTACCATTGTCCCTCTGTCTAATCTCCTTTTCCTATATTCCCAGTGTCAGTGAAGGGCACCATAATCCACCCAGTAAGTTAACAGCTTAGACTTGAATGTTGTTCACAAGGTAATAACATTTATATATAACAATGACCTCAAAGGAAGTTAGTAAAAGGAAAAAAATTCACCCATAATTCCATCTGTTTTATGCTTTGTTCACGTTGTTATATATATATTTTTTTAAATTGAGGAATTAGAGTGTGTCTATGCTCCCTTTCCAAAATAAGTCAATTCATTGCTTTTGAAAATGCCAGATTGCTAGGGCAAGTACATATAAAATGTATATTTGATAAATTAGCCACTAAAATTAATTTGAAAGTGATGGATTATTCAATAACTGATGTTGGAGTGAATGGCTAAGCATTTGGGAAAAAATCATAATCCTCTGTTATACTCTATACTGTAATATATGTCAGAAAAATTAAATATATAAAGTAGATAAAAATTCTAAAAGTTAAACACAATTGTTCTAGGGTGGAAAAAATTTTAAAATTATACTAAACCTAGGAATCTTAAAGAACTGATAGATTTGACTACATAAGAATTAAAAGACAAAAATTTGCTTGATAAAAATCACTCAACAATAAATGACAAACCGGTAAATACTCAACATATATTACTATGCCCTTTAAGGTAAAAAGAAAACATATAAGAAAAACATATATATCACAATAGAAAAATATAAGGAGCTGAATGTGCAGATACTTAAAACTAATCAAATAAGTGAAATATTAAAAACAAAATGTGTTTACTAATCAAATTAGCAAAGAGGAAAAACAGGACAATAGCCTGTGTATGAGCAAATGTTCACTGTAATCTGATGGATATGCAAACTGGTACAACCTCTCTCAAGGATAATTTGGTGTTATGCATCAAAATTTTAAACATACCAATATTTAATCATGCAATTCTACTTATATAAATTCAACTAGAAGTAACTGGCTAAGTGAACAAGAATATAGGCACAAGAATATTTATCAAACTTAGTTTTAATATCAAAAATAGGAATAAATGTACTTTGATAAAGGATTGGTAAAATATGTTTAAATTAAACAATATGTAAACAGTGATAATAATTTCATAGACATGGAAAAAATATCTATCATAGAAGAAAGAAGCAAATAGTGGTGGCTTGATTCCTGTTCAGAAAATAACTATGATATATTCCGTAATGTTCCCACTGATTTCCTTTGTGTAATGGTGTTATGTGAAGGTTTTACTGAATTGTATTACTTGCCTAGGTTTTCTGTGTTAGTCCAATGAACATGTATTATCTTATTATTAGAAAATACAAGAAATCTGGGACACCTCGGTGGCTCAGTTGGGTAGGCATCTGCCTTCGGCTTAGGTCATGATCTCAGGGTCCTGGGATCGAGCCCTGTATTGAGCTCCCTGCTCAGCAAGGAGCCTGCTTCTCCCTCTCCCTCTGCTTGCTGCTCCCCTTGCTTGTACTCTCTCTTTCAAATAAATAAATAAAATATTAAAAAAAAAGAAAATACAATAAATCTATTTATTAGAAAAAAATAAAATAAAAAAGGGAGGGTTGGTGAATCCTGGAATCTGGATCTTCTTATTCTTGTTATAATGTTGGTAGCGGTAGCTTAAAGTTTAGAACATTGTTCTATCAGACTGCCCTAACCATATGAAGTTAGATAGGATGTAAAAATGAAAGCATAGTTAAGTTTGAAAGATCCATTTAATTTTTGTTTTTGCTTTCTAGAACAAAAGCAAGGCAAATGGAAGGTGAGTTGATAATATATTGATTGTATAATAAGTGATAGGTATTGTGGTAGGTAATGTACATGCCTAAATAGTTGTTTAGTGTTTGGATTATGGTCACATTTAGGAAATGTGCATAACCTGTTACCCAAACAGAGGAATGGGCTTTTTGGGCATAATCTCCTGAAATCCAGAAATGATTTTCAGTAACTACCAACTGGAGTCAAAAAGAATCTCCACAATAGATTTTTTTCAAGGCTTATTATTGCACTTATCTAAAGATAGCATGTGTTTTAATTGGCAATTAAGGCATACCTAATGCACTGTGGGGCAGGAGGATGACATCTGGGAATATGGGCAGGTGGAATGCCTGAGAAAACCATTGTTTCTGTAATCCAGACCCAGGAATTACACAAGGTGTGTGTCAATTTCCTTAGGAGAACCCGAGTCCTTTAGTTGTGTTTTAATCTAACCTGTTCACTTGACACATTTATTCTAATTGGTATTACTTTGCAAATTGCAAAAAAAAAATATGAAAATACTAGTGATTGCCTCATTAATATTCAGGGGCCTCCTGTGAGGGAAGTAAAACTCAACAGCTGGCTTCTTCCCACCTAGGCTCACAAGAGAAATGTTTAAGTATGCCTCACAAGTTATTCATAGTAGTATGGAAGACCCAAATACAAAATTAGAATAATCACAGCAGATTGTATAGAGCTAGGTAAAAAGTTGACAAAAATATTTCTTGACCGAAACTTGCCTCTTCTTGGGACTCGGCCCATCAATTGTGGATTTATTTGGGGCAGTGGCTACCTCAGCCTTTGAACAATAGGAGCCATCAAATCAAGACATTTTGACCTGAAACCAAAGCAAAAACTTCTTTGAACCTTGTCTCCAAATCTGTAAATTGAGGATGATGATAATACATACCTCACACCACTGTAGTGAGAACCAAATGAAATAAATGATTGGGAAATGTAAATCAAAATAAACATTTAATTTCCTTTCCTCCAATAATATTGGCAAAATTGTAAAAGACGAGGCAAACACAAGACTCTCAAGACTGTTTGGCAAAAGGGACTCTCAAACAGCACTGCTGGGACTAGAAGTTGGTATAAAATGTCGAAAGGCATTTTGGCAGGTGCATTTCCAAGTTATGCTTCCTTTCATCCAGCAGTTCGCTTCTTACTACAGAATCTATACTACAGAAATCCGACTTGATTAGGTAAGGAAAGATGTACAGCATGTTTATTGCAGTAGTTTCTTAAAGTAAAAAATTTGAGACCATTTAAACACCCACCATGAGGAACATGGTTAAATATACTAGAGTAAAACCAAGATATGGCATTCTCTATAGAGCTGAGGAAAAACCCTGTGCATATCTAGATACTGATGTACTGACTTGGAAGGTTGTTCAAGATGTATCATTGAAAGAAAAAGGTTGGTTACAAAATAACGCCTAGAGGATGACATCATTTCTGTTGAGAGAGAGAAAGAGAGCGGAAGGAAGGAAAGAAGGGAGGAAGCATCTGTGTATGTAGCCTGTGGCAAACATGCCGCAATATTACCGATAACACCTGGTGGACTGGTGTTGGGAGAGGGCTTTCCACATTCATTATATACAATCCTAGGAGTTGTGTGTGTGTGTGTGTGTTTTAGATTTTATTTATTTATCTGAGAGAGAGAGAGCATGAGCAGGTGGAGGGGCAGACGGAGAAGAAGGGTGGAGGGGCAGACGGAGAGGGAGAAGTAGGCTTCCCGCTGAGCAGGGAGCCCGATGTGAGGCTCAATCCCAGGACCCTGGGATCATCACCTGAGCCGAAGGCAGACACTTATCTGACTAAGCCACCCAGGCGCCCCAGTTTTTTTCTAAAGGAATATTTACTATCTTGGTAATAAAGGCATAAAAGAATGGTAAAGGAAGGTTGTATCCTATAAGTTACAGTATAATGCCAAAATGCAGCAACATATTCCGGCTACAAGTTCAGTCATTTTGAAGCTTAACCTTTTGGTTTGCTATAATGTTAAAACCTCTAAGTAGATGTTAGTTTCCCTAGAGTATATTGGTGTTGATTTTCCCTGTAAAACAAAACAAAACATCCAGTTATCACTTTTGCCTGCCTTGCATTGTTTATTAGACGTCATTCTTTTTCTCTCATGCTCCTTGGGTTACTTGGTTTATGCTAGCCACGGAAAAGTATCAATAACAGTTTCATGCTTATACCAAAGAATCAAATCTGATCCTTAATATCTGGTATTTTGCCAGTAAGTCTACTGATAAGGGATTATTGGAAGCCAGTCACAATTTGAAAATAAACTCTAATCTCCTTAGGCCACTCATTGCAAAACTTTTTGCAAGTACAAATGCTTAGATTTCATCCATTAACAGTCCATTTTATTTTAGACTGGTTTAGAATTACTGGTAGCTTATTTTAAAGCAAAGGAAAAACAACTGAGCACAAATTTGCTGTCTGAACAGTTTGTGAAAATATGGTATAAAGATGCTTTCATTTTTTTATTTTAAATATTGTACAGAGTTATTATTAATGTCATTTTTCTTGAAAACCTTAAAAATTGTCCCAAATATTGACATTAACATTGCATCAAACAACAAAGTGTCTTTGGTATATTAAACTTTTGCTCTTTGTGCATCTCTAATTTCATTTTCTTTTTAAATATAAAATTTTGCCTTTGTTATAACTAAATTAAAATTCTTGAGTGCTAACATGTTGTATATAAACAAAAGAATATGCTTTGTTGGAGGAAAATTTCCTTTCTTGGAATGTGGTTGTAGTTATCCTTTTCAGTTCTTAAATTTTGTTTTTAAACAGGATACAACTTAAAATTTCCTTTGCATCAAGGTGTATGCAAAACATTGATGCAGTGCATCACAAAATGAAAGTTTGTATTTAATGAGGATATGCTTTACACTGTACTTTTTGGTGTTTTTTGGAAAAGTTACAAATTTAGATCTATTCTGAAGCTGTTCATTTTTAACAAATAAAATGTTACAGGTCTCACATTTAAAAAAAAAAGAATGGTAAAGGAAAAATAAGATAACTAGTGAAAACACTGGTTATTCAATAATCATTTCTGGTTTACTTTGCCCTTCTTACCACCCTTCTGAAAACATTTTCTCCTCTCTTCTTCCTTCCCTCCCTCTCTCTCTTCCTTTCTCAAAATTTATTTTTCCACATGAATTCAGAGCCAGGTTGTATTTTGACTCTTTTTCAATTTTTCCCTTTTTGCCTACTGAGAAGAGCCAAGGTCCTTAATAAGGCATTCGAGGCCATCCCCACTTTAGATGATTAAGGTATAAATGGTATAGGAAAGATTCAGAGAAGTGGTGAATAAAGATAGGAAAATGATACCATTGTTCGTAGGTATTCTGTTAACTATACAGTACATACTCCTTTTATATCCCCGGTATCTTACCATTGGTGTAATTTGGTAAACATCCATGCAATTTATGATGGTGCATGACTAAATGTCACATCCCCCCCACACAAGGCACTTCCTCTTATGCCATAAGCTATAGAAGGAATTGCCATCCCTATCACTCTCTCTTGTTCATTCCACTATTATAGCCCATGTAATAAATTATCATTAGAAGATTATATAGCTACCTCATCAAAATCTAGGCATCTGATAATTGTGAAAACACCAATGTTAAGCTCTGTGTCTGATTCACGTACCATTGTGATACCTGATCACCTAGAATGGCGGCAACACATTAGAATCGTGAACCTGGGCCAGACAATGCTGTAGAGTCTGGTTCGACAGCAGGGAATAAGATGTCTCCTCTTTTGTAGTATTGCAATCCGATATGCTTGTTTTCTTTCTTTTGGAACCATATCCTGGTTTTCCTTTGGAGGACATAAACCTACTTTCAGACTACATGTTCTGATAAATCTTTTTCCACAGCTGAATCTGGAAGGCAGTAGGCATTGACGTAGTCTTGGGCAACTGGGGCATCATATTCCCCTAATTGTAGTGATAGTCAAAGATGGGCATGGATTCAAATCAAGAAAATCTGTGCTAAACCTGGGATTATAATGGGCAGACAGGAAAGCTCTTTATGACTTTTCACTGGATTTGAACTTGGGGGTATTTAAGTCTGGAGCTGCCAGTGGGCCACTAGGTAAAATCTGAGCATAAAGCCAACATGAAGGAGAGAAGAGTGGCAAGAAGGAGACAGCCTGCCCTCTGGGAACTGTATGAGCCTCTGGACCAACTCACACCTGAAGCCAATAATGCCTCAGGGGTTTTCCATTAGGCATTCAGTAATTTTCTTATTTGCTTAAGCAAGTTTGATATTTTTGTGAATGTATGATTTGAATCCCAGAATTCCAATACATTAGATAGTTGTAAGTAGTAGATTGTGCCATTACTTTAAGCATCTGGCAAGGAATTAAAATTAGCTATAATTTTTAAAAATTCACAAAACCTGGGGAAGTTGCCACAAATAAAGAAATCTTGAAAGAGTTTTAACTTTCAACTGAAAAGCATTTAGTTAACATATACTGTATTATTAGTTTCTGGGGTAGAATTTAGTGATTCACCAGTTGCCTGTAACACCCAGTGCTCATGACATCACATGCCCTCCTTAATGCCCACCACACAGTTACCCCATCCCTCCACCCCCTCCCCTCCAGCAACCCTCAGTTTGTTTCCTAGAGTTCAGTGTCTCTGATGGTTTACCTCCCTCTCTATTTTCATCTTATTTTATTTGAAAAGGGTTTTTTTTTTTTTACAGATAAGCCAGTTTCTTTCTTTCTTTTTTTTTTAAATTTTTTTATTGTTATGTTAATCCCCATAC
>NW_022589728.1:39321997-39386238 GCF_004348235.1 Phoca vitulina
TTTTTTTCTTTCTTAACATATATTGCATTATTTGTTTCAGAGGTACAGATCTGAGATTCAACAGTCTTGCACAATTCACAGCGCTTACCAGAACACATACCCTCCCCAGTGTCCATCACCCAGTCACCCCATCCCTCCCACCCCACCCATATGTATTATTTCCTATATAAAGAAGATGTGTCAGATGTCTTCCAATCGAAAAAGGCTCAGATATGCCCTTATGATCCAGTCAAAGAAACATCCCTTTCTTCTTACCGTGACCATAATAACCTTCCATATAAGTAGGTAATGGTTGCGTATTGCTCTGATAATCTCTACTCCAACGTCACTAGTAAGGTGGTCCCACAAACGAGACTAACAATTAGGGATCTGTCCAGCTTGCAGAGTTGGGGGTGCTGCTTTTTTTTATCTGACCACAGAAAGAATGCATCACTCACTCAGGTTGGATATTTGTTTCTACTTTACATATGGCACATGTTTAATACCTTCATCAAAGTAATCACCATCATTATAATCAATATGAGATCATATTCCCTCAAGGTGTTGAATGCCATCATTGCCTTTTTAGAATTTATGCCTTGTGTTTAAAAAGTAATAATATGTATTGAGGATAATTTCAATAAGCTGCACTAATGTAGATGGGCTAATTTCTGTAGAAGGGTGTAGTTAAAACATACATCATATTAATAAAGAAATCTTTAACTGTGTTCCACCTTTGTGATTATGATTTGTGAGGTGATTTTCAGAATATAAGAGAGAAGACAATTTCAGAGGGAGGACAATTATAATATCACAGTCCTCTAAGGAGAGATAATTTGGAAAAGTATTTGGAGAAAAGGATGGAAGCTAATAAGAATATAATTTCAGTAATCTATGCATAAGATGACTGGGGGTCAAGCCAGTGTAATTACCAAATATTTAGGTGGTGCCCAAAGCCAAAATTTGTATAAATTACTTGACAAAACTGAAAATATCAACCCAAAATACGTGCCCACTTAGAAGTCTCTAGTGAATAGTTTAATGCCATGGTCATTTCTGTATATTTTCTAAAATATTGCTGTCTTGAAAATCATTTTCTGTTGTTGTTTCTCTAATTTCAAACTTGGAAGAACTAAGCTGGCAACATCGTATTAACATATTTACAGGATGAAATATGTAGATGTAGTATAATTTTTGCAGATTGTAGAATGGGAGAATATTGATTGAACAGGAGGAAAGCCTGATATTTGAAACCTTAGTCATGGAACTATTTAAAAAATATATTTCCTGATTGTTTTTTCATTAAAAGTGCTAAAGTTCTTGGGCGCCTGGGTGGCTCAGTTGGTTAAGCGACTGCCTTCGGCTCAGGTCATGATCCTGGAGTCCTGGGATCGAGTCCCACATTGAGCTCCCTGCTCAGCAGGGAGTCTGCTTCTCCCTCTGACCCTCCCCCCTCTCATGCTCTCTCTATCTCAGTCTCTCTCTCAAATAAATAAAAATAAAATCTTTAAAAAAAAAAGAAAAAAAAAGTGCTAAAGTTCTTTCATTAAAAGTATTTTAACTGGTGATTTTGGCTCAAGTCATGATCTCAGGGTTATGAGATGGAGCCCTGCATGGGGGTTAAGATCCTCTCTCTCCCTCTGCCCCGCCCACCCTCCCACTCACGTGCACACGCTCTCTCTCAAAAATAAATAAATTAAATAAATAAAAGTATTTTAACATCTTATGTAAAGTACAGTTGTGTGTAGAGTTCTGAAAACAAATCTTAAAAAGGAGGTGAAGTCAAAGACAATTTAAGGGATAGGAGTGAATATATGTGTGCATATTCTAGTTGTCAGGCACATTACTATTCATTTTACCATTTAGTTCTTACAGTGAGGTAGGTATTAACACCCCCATCCTAAAACTCTGTTGCTACAGATGATAAATTGCTTACCCAAAGGCCCTTAGTAGTAAGAGAATCGGGAATCAACTGATAGTCTGCCTAAAGCAAAGCTCACTTTCTAATTCTTTTTCCTAACATTTCTAATATTCTAGTGTTTCTATTTTCCGATCTTCTGCTGTGTTACAATGTGCACTTCCAGGTTCTTGTTGCCAATATGCCCATTTCCAGTTCTGCTGGCTCCTTCATTTCCTTCCCTATTCAAACTCGTGTTCTTCAAGGAACACTCCATAGAGCGGAGCTCTACTTCTTCATAATCCCCCATTGCAGGAGTCCTTCAAGACGGTGCCAATTGCAATGTCTTATCCTGCATCTCGGTAACCATGATACGGAAAATGAAGCATATTTCAGAAATAGTGATAGCGATAACACTAGCTAAACTAGTGAAATCTTTAAAGTCCCTACCATGTGTCAGTCATTAGGCTAAGAGTTTTACCTTAATTATCTCATTTACTATTTATAAAAATCACACAAGTTAGTTACTACTTTGACCCACTTTTAATGACAAGGAAAGAGAATTTAAGTAAATTCCTTAGGCTGACCCTGTAAATGGTTGAAGAGCAAGCAAGTATATGTCTGGTGATGTCGGGACCAAAGGCAACCGTTGTTCTTACATGTTTTGTCTCATTGGAGGACCCGTCTCTCCCTGTATTAAAAGAGTTGCCTTTGCCATGTGGACATTTAGGAGGTTTTGTTTAGTTTCATTTGTTTCCTGACTCACAAGAAACAAAACTTGACCCAAAGATTCCACAACCTTTCAGTTCTTAGCAATTTTCAGTCTGAAAAGCACAACTAAATCATTGCACTTCTAGTTTCTGAAATATTGGGTATTTGAAAGATGTCCAGTTCTTGAAGGTTACTTTCCAGTTATCATTGTAAAACAGTTGTGTCACCTTAGAAGTTATTCTTAAAAGATATGCATTATCATGTTTCAGTTTGATTTGTGAACAATTGGCATTTGAAAATGTAATAGACATTCCAAAGATGACTTGATTTTAAAAAGTCTCATTGAAAAGGAAACACATTTGAACTAGAAAGGGAAATTTGGCACATGTGAGTTGTTAGCTGGTAAAAATAGGTGTCTAATTCTGGAGGAATCCATTATTAGGTGTTTCATAGTGAGAAGACAGAAGTACAACATCCTACCACCCTTTGTGTCTGATACTTTGCAGTGGCTCATAATGCTAATTTTGATGTAGAAAGTTCGTATTCAACAATAAGAAACAGAAGCTACTTTTTCTTCTCCTCTTACTCTCAGGATTTAATTCTCCACACTGCCATCCACAAAAAACATGCACATGCATGCACGCACCCCCCCCCCCCCACACACACACAGTAATAAAGAAAGGTTGGAAGAAATGCAGGGTGCATTTGCAGGTCTAGATGGACCTTTCTGCCTAACGAAAGGCAACGCTCCTGAAGCAAATGGTCTTGCATTCATATATATTCTTTTTAAGATACAGGCAATTAAAAGTTTTAGAACTTTACATATGCTGTGTAAAATTTTAAACCCCCTCCTTCCACAGAACACTGGAAGAGTCCCAAGATTTTCTTTCAAGAAACATCATATTAATATTCTCTTGTATTTGAGATTTAACATTTCATATTCTTTCCTCTGCACCTTTTATTGTTCCTATTTACAGTACACCTGAAACACATTGTGTAATTGGCAGAGAGCCCAGATTTTCCATTTAGGAACAGTTTGATGATTTTACTTTTTCTTCTTCCTTTTTTTTTTTTTAAACAGCAGGTGCTCTACATTGTAAACAATGCCAGTCGCCATAATATTATTAGCTTTTGAATTTTTATTACGTTCTTGCCTCCCTACATATTTTAAACTTTAGTGCAAGGAATTTTTGGCACCAGCTCAGCAAGCTTCTTATTTCATAAGGAAGATAGATTCCAGCAAATAGAGTGCTTCATTGTCATTTATAATTAGAAAGTGTAAGATTTACCTAATCATAAAATCACCCAATATTTTCAGGTTTGTTTCTAATTTTCTAGGCAATACATTCACATCTGTCCCGTGCAGAATGCTAATTCTCTTTCAGTTGCATTAGTTTCTCAAATGTTTAACCCTTCTCTACCCGTTATTTAAATATAACTCTGTTTTGGCTTATCTTTCTTGCGAAGGCTGTTGGTTAAAAGCTATTTTTTTTAACTTCTAAAGTGGCCAAACCTCATCAGAATTGATGCATTCAATTGAGTTGTTTTAGCAATCAATGCGTATCACTGCGCAATCGATTTAGCTTCAGCAGTCAGCATGGAATAAGGAGATGACTGAAGTGATACAATTGGCCATGCTTGTTGCCAAATGTAATTTATCATATTCCCAGCAACGTGACCAAACATCCAGCCGGGACACAGTGTTTTCGCACATAGCAAATGCTCAATAAGTAGTTGCTAAATAAATAAATAAATAAATAAATTGAAAAATACACCCATTGTCCTCATAAGTTAAAATGTTATTACCTACAATACATATATTTATGAACATCTTATGAAAAAAATGGGTTTAAAAACCAGTTCTATGCACTCTTGGAAATACTGAATTAGCAGTTAAAAATGAATTAGCTGGTTAGTTGACACATTGCAAAAGCTGCTGTGTGTAGACTGGTAAAAAAAAATTATTTCCAGCTCCAAATCTGGATATTTGTTTCATTTTCTGAGATGAATTTTAAGATAACACTTAGCATAAATAATATTTAGAATTTTTCTTCACAGGTTGTGAGGAACTTTCCATTAACGAACCAAAAGGGAAAAAAAAAATCAAGCTATTTTATTTCTACAGCTATGCTCTTTCCTGCTAAACTGCATTTAGAGCAACATTTTTTCCAGATCACTTCAATAAGTAAAAGCCCAACAGAGAACAGATGCAATATAAGAGCAATAAAAGAAGAAAAAAATTAAAAATCCTTTGTTCTCCCTGCAGTACATCCGTAAATCTATTAGCATTATTTTCCTTTCTTCTCTCTCTTTCTGTTTTTTTTTTTTGTTTTTGCATCCCAAGCCAGATCTCAAGTTCTCTGAAGCAACCCTTAATCAAGCTCCCCAAAGGCCTACGACTGCATGCAGCAATTTCTCCCCTGCTCTCAGCACAGATGTTTCGAGCACATTCCATTACACCTACATGCCATTACAGCTAATGGCTTATTCTGATGAAGAAAGCTGCTTTCTGCTCAGTGCAGCAAAGGGGAAAATTTCCTCCTGTACAGTTCAATCCCTGCAACAATGAAATGTGGGGGCAGGTGGTACAACAGAACTCTCTAATGTTAATTACATACTGTATTACCCCCAAATTTGGCTGGTCATTAATTATGCTAATTTACCTTCCTGAAAATTAGCACCATCAATGTGAACATTTGAGCAGATTATAGCAAAATGTAGTCTATCATAGTTGCTTGTAAACCTGAACCTTCTGAGCCATCCAAAGAAAAGATGACTGGTCTTGGATATAGCTAACTTAGAAGAAATGGTTTATGGCTACGCTGGGTAGCCCTCCTAGTTAATTTCCTGATTTTTCAGGGAAATAACCTGAAAACAAAGCCATTTCTGCAAGTCCTGACTAGAAATGCATTTTATTAGGTTTTAAAATGATAAATCTCTAAATACAGAAAAAAATAAGAATAAAACCTAAAATAGCAAAGAAGATAAGCTAGTGTACTTTGCCCTGAAAAAAAATCGTAGTTACTATTTTGGACCAGAAAGAGTGGAGGGAAAGTGAAAAATAAAACTTCACTGGCAGTATCTGAAGTTTTCATGCTATGGAGTGTAGGGATTTTCTTCTATACATTTTTCATAGTCTTGATAAAAAGAGATGAACATTGTCTTCCACAGCTCCTGCAGATATGGATTGCATTTTTTAAAATTTATTACTCTATAAAAATTGACATGTCTCCCCTTCCAGCTAAAGCTCAGATTTTACCTTATTGATCATAGTTTAACAAAGTGTAGGAATCAGGTTAAGCTCGTTTTCCATATGAATTAAATAAGTACAATTTCACTTTGGTCGGTGGAAATTGATTGGATTTCAGAAGTAAATAGAATATCTTCTGTATGGAGTGAACAGTCTCCTTTTCCTCTTCAAGGCTGCTGTTTCCTTCTATCCATCTCCAAGAAGCCATCATCATATTAACATAGATGACAATCTGGCAAGGAGGTGCTGATCAAAGATAAATTTCACACTCGCACTTCGCATTTTCTAATTACACCATCTGTGTCAGACTCTTTCGTGGCAGTTCTGCCCAATCTGTCAAATGCTGCGTGCCTGTGGGAATGCAGAGGAGCTGAGAAAATCTCCCCGTCTCTCCCCACCCGCCCAGCCGATCCATCACCCCCAATCGGAGCAGGGCAGATATATTAGTCTAATTGGGGACTGGAATGAAGGTTCCAGGTTGAATGGGAGATGAGGTGTTTGGGGGATGCAAGACATGAGATTGCAATTTGAATCATATTACAGGGCCTGCCCTAGCTTGTCTCGGAGCAGGCTGAGAACAAGCCATGCATGCGATATCAGGATGGGAGGGGTGAAGACAAGGGAACAGTTTTTAAAAGAATCATGAATGAGAAAGTATCTCCTTTCATTTCTCTCTCTTTCTTTCAGACACATTATGGATAAATGATTGTGAACAGGCACGGATGCAAAGCTCTCAGCCTTTTATTATAATGTTATAAAACATAAGTGTAAGGAGTTAAACACAATGACCCAGTCGACATGGCCAGATCTAATCTAATCAAGGCCAAGTAAATAAATCCAACAGCTTTTCCTCAATAACACAAATTAGTTCTTGTGGAATGTATATGATAGTCACAAATGGACACAATCCGCTAAAACCAGGAGACACGGAAGTCTGCTAGCAACTTTAATAAAGAGTTCTCCAAATATGCATTCAATGTTAAGATCCACTCTAATCCCCCCCCCTTTTCTTTTAATTTAAGGTGACAAAGTCCATGAAATACCAAAGAAAAATGAAATGATTGCCCTTTCCAACGAGAGCCATGGCATAGCTAACTATTTCTAGTTATTGATTTCTCTCTGCCACATGTCACTGCCTTTAAGTCATGTGGCAAGTGATGCCAAGGTAAGCGAATCAATGAAGAACTCATTTTTAACTCTTCAGGGGTGTCCTCTGCTATGTGTTTATCCAAAAATGGGACTGCCAGGAAACCACAGAGAATCCATCCTTTCTTTTTTTTTAATATAAAAAATTCTTATGATAATGGTACTTCCATTGCCCTTAAGGATTTAGAATCATTTTTTACCCTAACCATTCTCAAATGAGAAGGTATACAGTGTGTGAAATGGAAACAGGAACATGATGAGTTAGAAAATTTGCCTGTAGACCCAGTTCTGTTCATTACTTCCCTGATTCTCTGTTTTCCATAGACTTCATCCTTCCCATTTCATGTTTGTGGTATATGCATGTGAAAGCATGCTAAAGATCATAAAACATCCCCCAAACAATGTCCTATTGTCCACTTATTTATATACTTATGACTTGTTTCAAATCCTGTGATAGTTCAAGTAGCTCTTTAATTACAGTCTATGGGAGAGATCTTTTCCCAAATTTACTATCCTAACGTCCAGATGTAGAAGTGGGACTTCTTGTGTGCTCATTTTGTCCTAGAAGAAATCAATGCTTGCAGGAAAAGGACTATGTCTCGTTATTCTCTGTCTTGCGTGATCCCAAGTTGTTTATTAAATAGCATTGGAATTTAATATTCATCAAGAGAGGAAAAGTGCTATTTGAGTCATTGAGTAAACGGGGCTGACAGTGCTGACATGATTGCATTTGTAGGGAAGGAAACCTCCTCAATAGCCTGTCACTTTCACATTTCCTTGCTTCTGAAAATCAGGATTTTGCCATCCAATATTTTTGCAAACTTTGTAGTTTTTCTTAGATTCTAGAATTTATCCTTTTAAAATGATGAGCAAGGTGACCTTAATGTGGCTTATTCCTGAATGATTTCACTGTGAAGGCATAAGTAGATAAAGTTTAAGCCTCTGCTTACAGAGACTATCTTCTCCAACCATGGTAATAAATCTGTGAGAATACAGATCTTATGGATGTTTATAGTTTTCTGATTTATTAAGATGTATTATCATTAGCTGCTTCTCTCCATAGATAGATAGATGATAGATAGATAGATGATAGATAGATAGATAGATAGATAGATGATAGATAATCAGTAATATACCTCGAGAATTCAGAGAAAATTTAAGAGTATTACAAATGATCAAGTAAAAGCCCAGAGACTGCACATGCTAAGGAAATATTAAAGAAATCTATGGTTTTTTGATTGAAGTGTAGAAAGATGAGGAGAAAATTAGAAACAGTATTTATTTCATGAGGAGTCAATGTCCATGGTTAGTAGGAAAGTATCCTTCATTTCAAACTTTTTGATTGCCCTAAGCATGGGCATATGTGAGGGATCCACTTAGTAAATGTTGTCATTGAATTACTTAATCAATCCACTTGCTAATTCAATTGTGAGGGGCACTGGATATTAGCAAAGGCAGATGAATTTTTGTTTTCAGTTATTGCCATGCAACAGTCTTCAATGCCTAAAACCTGCCTTGAGTCTTCCTTATTCTCGTGAATTCCTAGACAATTAGAAATAAAATGTTCACACATCCTGCATTCTTTGAGAAAGTAAATGACCACTTCCAGGATTGTTTGCAGAATTGTACATTTCTGGAGTATTAACTTTTCTCCGTTCTGCTTAAAGAACATTGATAAATACATGTGGTCTGTCATAACACATAATTTTCAAATTTAGAACTGAATTATTATATATGATGCTTTTCTTTCCTAAACTTATACAACAATTTTCTCTCCTGATATATATTTGCTAGATCTTCAACAGCTCTAAGATATCTACAATATAGTTTCACATTTGGAAATACTCATGTATTAAATAAAGATCTTTGGAGAACTCACTATGGCATTTTTATCTTCCAAACGTGCAATGATTTACATCTTTTCTATGTAAAATTAAGAAAATAGCTGATATTTCAAAGGAGGTAAAACTAAGAAAGAAGTGGGTATTTCAAAGGAGCAAAAGGATGTAGAGACTTGAGGAAGTCTAGAACAGTTTTTTAACCATTCACAGTCACTTCCAGAACTTGGTTTCTGCCCCAACACCCACTTCCATGTCATGTTTCCATTAAGCACTAAGAACTAAAGATAAAGTAATCATGTCACAGCAATGTAACCCAATCCAAGGAATCATGCATTCTTATTTCAGTAATGCTTCTATGTATAAATATTTCAAGAATAAAGATTATTTTTGTGCTCTCTGGCTCACTAAAACTCAACAACTCAAAGTATAATATTTACAAAAAAGAAAAGTAACATTTTGGGCCAGTATTCACAGAGCTGTCTCCTAGATAAGGCATTAGGATGGGAAACCTCCAGCTTCACCTCCATCATCCTGGAAACTAAAAGGAGAAAAGCCCTACTGCCAATTCTGTCTCATCTTGATCACTGTCCAATCCCACCCCAGCAAGCTACGTTTCACACCCCATTTAGAGCACGCTTGGAGGGGCACCCAAAGATTTGGAAGTAGACTCAAAGCTTATCTCAACTCTCCAGACATCAGCAGTGTGAAAAACGGGACTTTTTAAAATAACGTTTCCTGTTCTTCCTGCTTCTGGTCAAGCCAAAAATTCCATAGGGACCGTTGTTCTCATGGAATTTTGGCACCTCCTCTGCAAGGCACAGCCAGAATCTGGACGTGCAGAGGGATGTGGAAATTGAAACCGATTGAAAAGTCTCAAATCAGGACCACAAAAAATGTTAGGGGAAGTACATCTAACAAGGCTGGAGTTCACAAGAACACTGAATATATGAGTGTAGTTTCCCTAATGACATAGTGGAAGTCCAGCCAACCTCCCATGATTCATTCTCAATATGGGTCTTAAAGTCAGCATATATAGGATGTCCACATAGACTCACAACCAGTGACTTCTCATTCAGTCCAATCTCTAGTGGGATGGTGGTGGGGGGGAAGAATTTAAGATACTCTTCACAATTAAAGATTTTGCTTACTTACAGTGAACAGATTGATTGACAAACAGAAAGAATAGTAAATATTAAAAAAAGGATTTTTTTGAGAACTGATACTGGGATTGGAAAAAAAATAAAAATTTTTCTATAGAGACAGCATTTTTCAGAGCTGCTCACTAATAAGCTGATTTAAGCATGCAAGTATAATCCTAGACATTGATAAAATATGGTAAGTGAAATGTACACTTAGCATACTAATAGTTACCTGAAGGATGCAAGTGCAGATAAATAAAACTTTTCCTTTTTTTATTTTTTGAGGTATTTCACAAATTTCCCCCAATCACAGAAATTTTTGTTTAAAAATTCTATTGTATTAATGGTCATTGGCTTATAAACCAATTGGTTTATGAGCACATTGGTTAAGAGTATCATAGGAAATATGTATTTTTAATAGCCCTTTTAATAAAGACTATGTTTGGGTTTGAGTCAGCTTAAGTTTCCATCATTGAGGTGAATGTATCACTGGGGTATTTGACTCAAGGGCATGATGTTTTAGCAAACCAAAGTGTGAGCAAATACTCCCAATGCCAACATGAACACAGTGTGGGCTGCCGAAGGTTGAAGCCACTTTCCAGGCATTCAACCCAAATAAAAACCGCATCATCCTGGCATAAAAAAAAAAAAAAAAAAGTTTGCCATCTTAGTTTTGATGGGAAAAGGGATTTTGTGAGAACCAAGGGCAACACTTGAATTATTGTGAAAAGAATTTCAAACCTTTAATTCACATAGGTAGGTGTACTTCTTATCGGATGCAATCTTTACATGGACAATAAATTTTTTAATTAAAAAAAATGGGTTGCGAGTGTTTGGAATGAAACTATTATCTGAACACTAGGTCTTCTATAATTGTGCTTAGAATATTTGTAGAGCTTATTGATAAATAGGTGTTTTTCCCCCTGAATATTCAAAGTCCATGATATCCACGCCGGACTTTATTCATGCCAAGACAGAAGTTCCACATGACAGTGTAGAGAGAAGGCCAAGAACTGAACAGCTACTGCACACCCTTTCCGGATGAGACCACGACCAGCGTGTCTGAGACAGGGCAAGAAGGATGCTCTTAGTGTTATGTAGCCAATGTCTATCACACTCAGGTGTCAGACCTACATTTAAGTCCTTCAAGAGTTCAAGAAGCAAATTTCGAATCATGCCTGTACCACTTACTGGTAACACAAGGCATCAAGAAGAAGGGCGATTCTCCCTCTCCCACTCCCCCTGCTTGTGTTCCCTCTCTCGCTGTCTCTCTCTCTGTCAAATAAATAAATAAAATCTTAAAAAAAAAAAAAAGGGCACCTGGGTGGCTCAGTCGTTAAGCGTCTGCCTTCAGCTCAGGTCATGATCCCAGGGTCCTGGGATCGAGCTCCACATTGGGCTCCTTGCTCAGCGGGAAGCCTGCTTCTCCCTCTCCCACTCCCCCTGCTTGTGTTCCCTCTCTCGCTCTCTCTCTCTGTCAAATAAATAAATAAATAAAATCTTTAAAAAAAAGAATAAGAAGGGCGAAAGGCATGGTTTTGGAGTAAGCCACCCCGGGTGTAAATCATGTGTCTTCCCTCATTAGCTGTGTAACCCTTAGAGAAGTTACTTAACATCTCTCTGAGCTTCAGATCTTCACCAGTGAAGTAGATATAATATGTCTATGCCCTAGATTTGCAAGAAATTAAGTCAGGGAGTATATACCCACACACATACATAGGTGTGTGTAAAAGCATACAGGCATATTTAATTCTCTCCTGGACATGCTAACTGATCAATAAATGCTGGTTGAGATGCCTTTCTCTTCCCTTCTGCTGGAATATGAGCCACACTGTCCTATCATGGCCAGCATTAATGTAAAACAGAAAGGCCTTTACAGTAGGAATGAAGTGTATTCACTGCGACTCAGAATCGTGGGAAAAGTAACTTTCTCACTTTTACGTTGCCTCCTCCTGTTCTTAGGCCCCCATTCTTGTTAGTTGTGGTGGAAATGGGTGGTAAGTGAGAGGAATGCTTGTTCTTGTTTGATGTGGGACGATGATGAAGGGGGCCGTTAAGAGTACAGCCACTTTGGGTAAGTTTTGGTAAATTTTTAGTCAAATAATTTATAATGTATTCCCTATTAGGGCTGTTTTTCTCTCAAACGGTCTCTCCTTCCCAATTTAAGAATAATACCTGGTTATGATCAAGTTTTGTAACTTACCATGCCTGGACACATGGGCCCTGTTCCACTCCCGTCTCCTGCATACTTTTTGGTGTCTGTTCTTTCCTGATAACACCCGGAACACCCTTGATCTGATGGTGGAAACACCACACACAGTGTGATTCCCAGAAAACGGGTAAAGCTTCAGTTTACTATTTAACAATTATCTTCCCAGTTTAAGGCTCACATTCCGATATTCACCGGCAGTGACGGACAAATCCGGGAGAATGGGACAGCTGTTCCTCTGTCTATGAGAGCATTACAGCCACCGATGCCAGAGTATCTGGAGAGTTTCTCCCCGAGTCCTCTATGCACACATGTATCCTCTCTTAAAAAATCCTGAGAGCTATGGACTTTCTCAAAAACCTGCTGTCATGGGCAGTAGATTTGGAAGGATGCATCATGTACCAAGGTAGACTTCTTTTCTTAGACTACGTGTCTGACTATCATGGCATCAGTGCTAGGTCCTTGGATTGTCAAGGGGTGCGAGAGACCTCACTCATCGCTGAAGGACCTCTTTAGCCAGCATAGTAAACAGGGCATCAGTCTGCCATCTGGGAGAACGATGGAGCTGTCTTCTGTGTAGGTAAAGTCACATGCATTCTGGCTCAGAGTTCACGACTTGGGATTTTTTGCCTCAACCTTTTGTCTTTTTTTTTTTTTTTTTTGCCTCAACCCTTTATCTTAAGACAGTCTCACACCTTCTCATAGCAGCTAGGAGCTAACAGTAAACTGAGGGCAAGCCACAGGTCAGCTTGCTCATCAGAACCATTTATGAGTCTCCTTGCTCATCCTGGATGGTTGCCCATTTCTGT
Source organism: Phoca vitulina (assembly GCF_004348235.1). NCBI lineage: Eukaryota > Metazoa > Chordata > Mammalia > Carnivora > Phocidae > Phoca > Phoca vitulina. The sequence continues at coordinate 39,334,979 of NW_022589728.1, forward strand.
CGCTTCGCCATGTATACCAGAATATTCACATCCATCTCTCATATCTTAGACTATGCTTTTGGTTTCCATTGCCTTCACTGTTCGACTTTATCTATGAACTTTTGTTAAGACTCCCCTCTGTGGCTCTTTCCATATCAGGTTAGAGTACCTTGGCCAGTACATCCTGCTTCGGCTGGGCCTTGGGTCTCAAATCCTAGCTCGGTCTGCTGCCTGGTGCCCCGGGGGCAAGGAAAGTGCGTGTCTCAACCCCAGGAATTCAGGTGGCAAAAGGGTATCAATTAAATACTGATATTTTTTGAAATACATTGTAATATAGGAGAAACAGTAATGTTCTCCCAAACTTGATGCTGTTTGTCTATTGCACATGGTATTAGCTTGTGTTGTTCTGAATTACATTTAGGTTATATCTTCAGGGAGCAATTGGTATAGCCAGGCATGAAAAGGAAAGTTAAAATAAAAACCAAAGGCAAAAGGAAGGTAGAAGAGATAGAAGTACCACAGGTGCTCAGAACTAGAGGAGGAGCAAGGAATTGGACTTCGCTCTCTCGCGGGCATAGTTCGGTGGAACTAACATTTATGGAGCAGCTTCTATGTGGCAGGTGCTTCTCTGTGGGGTCTCAGTTCATCCTCCAGCAACCCTGGGCAGGCCGAGGGCTTTCTCTTGAAGGAAACCGAGGTTCAGAGAGATTAAGTAATTTGCCACCTAGCACGTGAATGCCAGAGCACGGTTTCAAATCTAGAACATAGATTAGAACATAGCTATTCCTGTCCCTGCTACCCCTTCCACAATTCTGTACCCTGGGAAGAAGATAACCAGAGAGAGAACCCTTCATCCAAATCAAGGTCCCTTGCTGTTCAAATAACTTTCCCATCCTTTCAGATGGGTGACTAAGCCCACTTGCCTTTATTTTCACTTGGGACACGTTTCCTTTCCTGTAGGGGCAACAAAGCTCTGCCCTACAGTATTTATTAAGTGTCCACATCTGCATAACACCTTGCTACCAAAAGGAACAATAAAAGGCAAGTGAAAATGACAAAGGCCCTGCCCTCTGGAACTCTACAATCAAGAACAGATGGTTGAAAGGTCTGGAAAGGGCGACCCAGCCCTCAAGTAAGTGCTCAGCAAGCTGAGCATGAGTGGAGGCCCAGCATCAGGGTGATCCCACTGTGGGATCGGCCTCGGTTGAATACACAAGGTATCTCTCCCTCAGGGACCGACTAGCTGAGCTTGTGTCAGTGGGAGGGAGTGAGGGAGGAGGGTGGGGTGTGCTCATTCTAACAGGGACAACGAGGACAACTCCCCAGGCTTCAAGTTGCCCCGTCTCCAGACTTATCCACTATCACAAGTTATCTTCGATCAGTTTGAAGAAAGGCCTTTCATGAGCTGTCATATACGTGGGTCCCTCAGTTCCTCTGAGTATTTTGTTCAGCTATTATGCCACTCACTCTGTGTGTGTGCGTTGAGGGGGTTGGGAAGCAGACTTGCAGCCATACAGACCATCTCAGTGCGCACAGCCAGGGAAAAGTGCCTCAGGCATCTATTTCAAAATGATGGTCATTTTTACAGTGCTTCAAAGTAAAAGGAAATCGAGAGTGGAGGAGTGGTCAGATGCTTTTCCACCATCCTTAAGAAAAAGGCGTTTCTTCATATTTCAAAGCCTGGGCCATCCTTAAACTAGTGTAAATTGCTGACTTGGCTTCTTTCTGTTCAACTTATTAAATAATAACATTCTATATAAGGAAAGAAAGTTGTGTAATATGTAAGGCTATGCATGAAGTGGATAAAATATGTTTAGACTATGTCTGAAGGCCAAGAAAGTAAAGGGGGAGGGAGGGAATTTGCTGGAGGAACTTCTATTGTAAACGCATTAAAATCTGAATTAATGGTGGTATTATCCTAGCAATGACATCACACAATGACTGTAAAATCTAAAACCAAGAATGGTTATTTTCAGAAAATTTGAATGTTTTTCTTGCACACAAGCTTGCAGACTAGTATGGCATACATCTTTATGGTATTCTTATACAATTGCTACTCTAATGGAAATTTCAGTTCCATGTAGACCTAGGAATTTAAAATATTATTTTCTGTCTTCCAGTAGACTTTTCCTTTTCAGAGATGTATTATTCATTTATAGTTTATTACTCAGAGAGAAAAGTATTAATAAGGAAACTGTACCTGTCCAATTTCAATGTCAAACTCTACTGAGAAAATCAACTCAGAGCCCAGCTGGTCTAAAAATCTATCACATTTTTTTTCTTTCTTTCTTTCTTTTTTTTTTTTTGTGGATATCATCCTGGGCATTGTAAATCGTGTATGTGTACTATATAATTATATTGTCCATGGATTTATGCAACTCTGTTGCATATTTCATTACTTTTTCTTGGTCTACTTATTAAAACTACATTTTACATGTCTAATAATGCAATTCAAATTGTACCAAATATGAAACACTGACGTGAGGCATAGGGAAATGATGCCTGAGCAATTTAACCTGATTCACTGAAGGACAGGAGAATTACCTTTATTGTAATGAGCTATGGAGGGTGGTTCAGGCTGCTTTTTCACATTCGTGATTCCGCTATCCACCTTTCTCTTGAAATCTAAAGCCCCTGTCAGCTCACACGGAAAACTTGGATGCGTTTCATACTATCATGCTCTCATCCAAGGGAAGGCGGTGGTGAAGGGAAGGAGGGGGGCTGCTTGTTGGTTTACAGGAAATCCGAACACCCATGGGATGCTTTTCAGAATCCAAACAGAGTTCAACACATAAACATTCCACGTAATTTGTTGTTTCCATACATCATTTGCCTCTTAAAAAAAAAAAAAGACTGAAAAAGAATTTTTTAATGTGTGACTACAGTGACAGAGAGTGGGTGCCAACAGCTCTCTGGATGGCTTTTTATCTCATTCCCTTAGTGAAAACAGTTAACTAGGCACTGGTGAGAGATTCTGTAACTGCACAACACAAAGCTGGTGGCAGTGCCAAGTGCGCATGCCAGATGTGTGAGTACATTCTGGAGCGCAGCATCAGCAGCTCCAACGCTCGCCATAGCCATTAATCTAGAGACCTCTGGGAGTTCCGGGGAGCTCTGTAAAACCCGGCCCTGCCAAGGCTGCATCAGATAAAGCCATCAATGCATTGTAAAAAAAGACACAAAACCTATTTCATGGGCTGCACTGATCAAGCAATTACAATCATTGACTACATTAAGCAAAGAAACAGCAGGGTGCCCTATAAAATTGACTGCCAACTTGAATAATCAATAGACTCCATGTAGAGTAAATTAAATAACTGAAAAACTATTTGGAAAAGCTGAAGTTAAAAAGCCAATCAGTAATCCCTCATCCATGGCAAAACAATCCTGCTTCCAAAGATCCTTTAGTTTTGCTTTAATTCTTATCTCTGGGAACTCCTGGGATGGAGAGCGTGGGTGGGAGGTGTGTGTGTGGCGGGGGGAGGGGCGGGGATTCTTCCACCTTTTTTAACCTTCTTTTTCATAACTGTACATTTAATTTGAATGCTATTTATAATCAATCGATGGACTCTTCCTGTCATCTGTAGCTGAGTGCACAACCAGAGCAGGAAGGTTTTTGATTGAAAGTCAACCTTCTGAGGAGAGGCGTTAAGGTTTGACATGGTTCATGGTTTAACCTGGGGCTTACAATAACAAGAAGGGTTTTTTGTTGTTGTTCTTCCATATGAGAATAATTTGGAATTTGGGGGTTTCTAATTACTAAATTTTGTAGAAAATAAAGCCATAAATGCAAGAGACAGAGCTACGTAAAAGCCTTTTGCTGGCTTTTGCTGATTTACCTGGACACCACACGTAAGAATTTTTAGAACACAGAACAATCATGATGAAATTTCACGTTTGCCTCTCCAGAAGCTATTTTTATTCTTTTTTGCTCCACTGGGAAGTGACAAAACATGTTCAGAAAAATTAACATTAATTTATATTTTATGTTATTGGTGCCTTGAAAAGTTTGCATTATCTTGTAAAAAAAAATTATGTATTCATTCACGTACCCACATTTGTTTTGTTTCGGGTTAGAAAAAAAAAAACCCATCTATGAACAATTTCTCTATTGTCTTAATAGAAAATGCAGGAGAAAAAAATGATGGAAATGTGAAAGTGATTTTTCCTCATAAACAAACAAAACAAGCCATTTTTTGTGAGTTTCCTCATGATTAAAATGTAATGCTAATAATTCCAGATCTCAGAAACCAGGTTAGCTGATAGCAGTGTATATCTGGATGTGAAAATGATAGCATTGGAAAGATTACCAGTACGTACGTATGCTTGACAAAGATATTTTTCCACCAAAAGAGAAAAAAAATATTTGAAACCATTATTGCAGAGACAATACAATTTTCTTTGTAGTCAAGCCTGTTTCTGAAAACAATATGTAACAGTAATAGTATGAAGACACCTACGGCCCTGATGAATACATCATTAAGCAGGCATTATTGCTGTTCCCACTGAATATAAGATCACCCTGATATTATGAATGATTTGCATATTAACGAAAATAATATCGAGGTGTATTTAACGTGGCATTTGAATTAACTCTTAATAGCATGCAAGTTCTTTGGGGCCAGGCTAGTGAATAGGTTGCAGGATGAATTTAGAAATAATTGTCACTAGCTAGGCTTTGTGAAACCAGGTATCTAGAAAATATCTTAGCGGTATTATTTTTAACACACTGATGTGTTTTATAGAGCCTCCTACCGTGGGACACAATAAATTAGTTGTCAATAAACAGCTTGTTTTAACAACACCCTGCTTCCTTCCCTATTAAGTCTATTAAGGACAAAAAATCCTCTGAAATAGTGTATTTAATGACCAAACTTTATTTTTGAAAAAGCTGCACAAGGAGAGAGAGAAATATGATGAACTAAAAATGATTATGTGTCACAATAAAATTCTCCAACTTGTCTGCTGATGAGATGATAATGTTGCCCATAAAAGCAGGAGGAGAGAAAGTGCTGCTGAGCTCTTGATAAAATGTCTTATTGAAACCTATTGTATTTACTTCTTATTAGATTCTGAACTCAAATAGATCTTGATTGTTGAGAGCTTGGGTATTTAAAAGCTTTAAGATCATCAATTACATTACTCATAATTTCCACATCTGCCTTTCCCCGCTGCAATTCAGAGAGAGAGAAAGACTATTATAACAGCCTTCCTGCAACTTGATTACTGGGAGTCTCTGTTACAATGTGCACTTGAAATGCTGCTAAGATGTGAACTTAAACTGCAATTTTCAGTTTTATGGAACTACTCCTACATGGATAGCTTTTGGTAATAATTGAAATAAAATGGCAAAAGACCTGCCAAACGAGCAGGGAGAAACAGAGGGCCACCTGAAAACCCAGACCCCTGGCAGGGCAGTCAGGAAAGCTCTGCCTGTTGGAGCTATGCTGTTTCACAGTCCCGATAAAAATGAGCTTTGTGGGAATGAATATGCATTTTGACTTAAACAAAATAATAATTAAAATGGCCATTATGTAATTGAACAGCAGTTTGGTTATGTTTATGCTGGGTAGAAGCGGGCTGTGGGGAGTAAGAACCTGAGAAGGCTCGCTATCAAAACGTTGCCAAAACAGCACAATTTCGTTTTTTTTTTTCCCAGAAATACTTTGTTTCTTAACTCCTGATGGGGTGGACGTTTTGGGGGAACTTTTCATAATCTCCTGAACGTTTGCTATGTATTTGGGGTTCAGGTGTCCTGACAAGAATAGTTTAAAATAACCAATTATCTTTCAATAAAGCAGATCAAAACCCAGCATTGTACACGTACAAAGGTTTACTTTGTCTCATTGGATCTCACCAGACCCAGGAACCGGATAAGGGAGGGTCACGTTCACGAAGTGGGAATTCCAGTTCTAATTTGTGATCAAAATTCTGTATTTGGTTTGTTTGTGGAGATGGTTTTTTAAGGCACAGGTTTACACCACACACATACGCATGCACACACGCAGAAATATGGAGGTGCTTTCTCAGAAGCAAAAAGACAGCATATTTGAAAGTACATTGCAAATCTTGGGAAAGGTGGAGGGGAGAACACTGAGAAGATATTTCTCTAGAAATGACTCCTCCTGGGGAAAAATGTAGTCTCTGCAATTTTACCTTTTCATTAATGCTTTTCCATATATAAATCTTTTTTTCTCTTTGCCTGAGGAATCAGATCTGAGATCACAATCTGAGCACATCTAAGGTCTCATCACCTAGCCCTGAGACACAAAGGAAGGATGCATTGGTTCTTGACAATTCCTATAGAATCTAGAATAGTTTTTCGTTCTTCAGTTAAAGGTTTTATTTAGCATTTAATCTGCATGTATCTTAAAACAATTAGGCAAAGACAGAAATTGGGTGAAAATGTTTTGAGATTTTTCCATTAAACTCATTTACTATCAAGAAAGAAAATTTTCCACTCTGGGTGAGCTCTATTTCCTCCTCCAGCCAAGAAAAACATAATAAGAAAAAATAATTGATGTAGCTTCACCTAGAAGAACAACAGTTTACGGGTCCCATGACAGTATTTACATGTTCAGAAGTATATGGAGCGTGTGTTAAAACTGATCCAGGTAGAGTGTTTTCAATAGCTTCTCCATAAAAACAGACTTAAAACGTGTTTCTGTACACACCCTGTTACTGGATTATTCAGAATGATCACAAACAAAAATGAGAATTGCCTTGGCATGAACTGCTTTAGAAAAGTTTTTAGTCGCAAAAAAGAAATAGACTCTCGCTTAAGAAGAATTTAAGTACCGGTGTTGATATCTAGCAATGAATTAAAAATATATATTTACTGTAACAGTCTCAGTCTGATGCTAAGTTGGAAATATCTAGTTCAGGTAAAACCCAGAACTCTCTCAGTTCCCAGCATTGGGGAAAAAAAAAATATTCACCTGCATTATTTCTTCATTCTTCCATAAAATCAGGGCTACCCAGCTCATGATGATAATCAACCTGACCCTTATAAAGGAGACCAGTTCCAGAGTGCACGGTTTTCACTACTCTTAGACCTGCTGTGCTTTGTCTGATTCTTTGCCCGTCTTCCCTCAAGGATGCAAAAAGGAACCGAACACTCTTACATGTGGTTTGAACTCTATGATGTGCTCAGAGCTTGTTTCTTTTTCACAAGAGCTGGCAGTCACACATGAAGGAAATCAGGCAGCCCCGGCAGCAGACGGGCATGTGGCACACACCGCACCATCCAGCTCCAGGCTGTGTGTGGCAAACAGAAACGCACATAAAGAAGGTAAAAAAAAAAAAAAATCCTGAACAGAAGACGGAAGGGTGTGTCCTGACCAGCACTGGACCAGGTGTAGGGCTCATATCCTGTCTGACTTTTAACACCCTCTCTTGATTTTCTGTGCGGTCTGTCACTTTCTTCATCACTGACACAAATATAGTATTAACTAATCAACGCAGGGGCTGTGGTGAGTGAGGATGAATTACCCATTTTGGCCTAAAACCTGTGGCAGGACACATACCTCTGAGGACAAATGCAAAAGAAAAGGGAAAATGCTGCACAGCACATTGATGAGGCCATCCCATTTTATTATTAAGAAACTATTGCCCCGGGGCACCTGGGTGGCTCAGTTGGTTGGGCATCTGCCTTCGGCTCGGGTCATGACCCCGGGATCCTGGGATCGAGCCCCGGCATCGGGCTCCTTGCTCTGCAGGGAGCCTGCTTCTCCATCTCCCTCTGCCTGCCGCTCTGCCTACTTGTGCTCTCTCTCTGTCAAATAAATAAAGGAAAAAAATCTTTAAAAAAAAGAAAGAAAGAAAGAAAGAAACTATTGCCCACACCAAGAGGTGCCCGTTGATTTCGATCCTGAAGTGTTTGTGGTACATATTTGGCAAGCAGCATCGGGTTTGTCAGTTTCCAATCAAGACTGCTAGAAAACTTTAAAGGAAATCTATTTTGATCGCTATTCTGATTCTTGAATTTCTTGTATTTAATTCCCTTCAGTGGTAGGCCTTTTCCCTACCCACCTCTAATACAAGGTAGCTTGCTACTCCTCTGCCTGCAGCTTCATCTAAGAACTCGGATTCTCAGGGAATCCCTCTTTATAGCCAACCTAGACTTTCCCAGGGTCTCCATTCTCCCCTTGCTTGGGTCACACACACAGGTCAACTTGTTCTTCCTTATGTCCGCCTTTCAGGTATTGATGGGGATGATCAACTCTCCATCAGAAGTGCTTCTTTTCCACATGGAACATTTCTGATTTGTTCTCTGAACAACTGCTCTTGTTAGATGATTTTAGGGCCACTCACACTGTTTTGGTTATTTCTCTGTTTGCTTCAGTTTGTCTACATTTTTGCATGTGTTTCTTACTTTTACTCGTTTTTTTCTTTTCTCTTTTTTCTTTCTTCTTTCCTTCCTTCCTCCTTCCATCCTCTCTTCCCTCCTTCCTTCCTTTTTCTTTTTCTTTCTTTCTTTCTTTCTTTCTTTCTTTCTTTCTTTCTTTCTTTTTTTCTTTCTTTCTTTCTTTCTTTCTTTCTTTCTTTCTTTCTTTCTTTCTCTCTTTCTCTCTTTCTTTCTTTCCTTTTCCCCCGAAGTTTATTTTCTTTGAGGTCAGCTAGATTTCTACAAATATCTTTACTCAAACTGAGGCAGGAGGCATCTGGGTATACATGGCCACATGGTCCCCAGGATCAAAATTGTGACATTTTCTAGAAATCGTTACAGAAAGTGAGTTCCCAGGTTGATTTTAAAAAGAGAATATGTATTAATGTAGAAGAGAAAGGCCCAGGCTTCTGAGTCTAACGAACCTAGTGTGAGATGTGCTTCTATCACTCATTAGTTATGCTGCTTAATCCTTTTGAACTTCAGTCTTCTCTTGGGTAAAATGGGAATAATGTCCATTTTATAGGATTGTCTTAAGGATTAGAAACAACATGAGTCAAGTGTCAAAAACAGCGTGGCACATCATAAGCAATCTATAATTAAAAACCGGCTTCTTTTATTGCTCAGGAAGTGAAAGAATTGCTCCTAGAAAATGTTGAATAAGGATGTAAAACTGGGGAAAACCAGTAGAGGTGCTGTCATGAAGAACTACTAGCACCAGTCACACGTGAGAGGGGGCTCTTGCCCACTAACCATGAATTGAAGCCCACCATAAATCATCTCACAGAGAACACTCAGCAGGCCCCACACAGCATCAGCAGTTTCCAACTTAAAAACCTGCTCTGTATTTAGCGACAACAATACAAAGGTGAAAAGACTTTAATTGACTTTCTGTCCCCAGAGCATCTCCAAGTCCTTCAATACTGTGAATTTTGCATCTGTTTTTCTCATCAGCTTAATAACACTTGGTGAAGCAAGGTCTTCAGCCAGGGCATTTATTTTATTTTATTTTGTTGCTTTTGGGTTTCTTTCCACCCCCCTCTTATTTCTGGGGGTGGGAATACATTCTGATTAAAATACTTCAATATGAAACATATTGAATACTTGTTTTTCTTTACATAACACAGCTGAGAAATAATTACATGGATATTCCAGTGCAGAAACACTTCCTACCCTATCAATATTCTTATTAAGAGTAATAATAAAGCAGCATGTCATGAGACTATGCTGTCACAGATTCTTACTCTTGTGTATTTTTATCTTCTCCACCCTGGATTCCTTATACATGGCATGCTGAGTGTAACATTTCTGCTCTGCTAAAAGACAGTGTCAAATAAAATTAGTTCTCTTGACTCCGTGCCACAACAATGTCTATAGAAGTGTATTATAGTCTTTATTTAATATATTAACTGTATTTGTGCATACGTGTCTTTATAAATCATAATGAAAGCCCTAATGCATTTTGGAATCCAGAAGCATATTCACTGAAGATAAAAAAAACAAAAACTCCATTCTGAATAAAGTCTCCCTTAAATGGAAGGGAAATAAGGACATATGTAGCCTCACTCAGAAGAGATTTTACTTGAAAGAAATGGAAGGAACTTGTTTTCTATACATAAGTTAGGGCCTCTTGGGATGAAGCATTTGATTTATAACCATATTCTGTTGTGTATGTGAGTCTGTGTGTGCGCACACATGTTAGGGATAAGGTAAGAGGTGATACAGAAAACACAGAAAAAGAGAAATGGATGAGAGGAGCCATCACTTTCATAAGGACAAAGTTTATAAGGGCGCTTTCTCATAGGGCCAATGAATTATCAAATCAAAGGAGAAAGTTCTACATGAATGGCTAAAATGGATGCTGCCCTTAACTCTGTATTCCTCAGGCACTTGGCACTAAAGATACTGGGAGGGGCCCGAGAGAGAAAAGCTCTCCTCTTCAGTGTGTGGCAAATAACTGAACCAGTGGGATAAACAGAGCTGAACAAGTGAACAAACATAAAGCCCAGCACATTACACCTCTCCTGGCCTCAGGCAAAAAGCAGCTAATGAAGAAGATGATAAGCGAGTGTGCCTCGCATTTCCATTCTCAGCTCTACCTTCCCAGCTCCCCCGGCTCTGGACGACATGTTCTCAACCCTGCCTTCACCTCCAGCTTGAGACTATGGTTCTCTGATTCTAGGATAAGGAAGTCAATGTCCCGTACGGACTGAGCTTCGTTTTTTTGGAACTTCATCTCAGGGTTCTCGGCCAGACCTCTAGGGGCGGTGACATCTGGCTTCCTGAGAATGCTGTATGATTATACAGCAACTCAACTGATATGAAGGAGTTAAAACAATAAATCCAAACTTGAAGCCTTCAGGCAAGGCACCAAAGTAGATTCCCTCTGTTCTGCTAATCAGTCAAGCAAAACTTACTTCTAAAGTACACTTTATATCAGTGAGATCATATGATAATTGTGTTTCTCTGATTGACTTATTTTGCTTAGCATAATACCCTCTAGTTCCATCCACATGCTATGGTGAACGCTGTGAATTGTGTAAGACTGATAAATCAAAGACCTGTACCTCTGAAACAAATAGTACATTATAGTTAATAAAAAAAATTCAAATAAAGTATACTTTAGAAGTGTACTAAAAAATACTTTTAAGAGAAAATCTTGGAGATAGCACTTAATATAAAAACAAAGAAAAAAAGAATTTGAGATTCCAACATCTCAAGTACATCTCAAGTTCCCATCAAAATGGCCAGAAGTCCTCCTAGGCATCCTATAGTGACGCTTACCAGGTGACAAATGCTGTTTACACACACAGATCTTTCAAACTGGCTTTTCAGTGATTTGGTATTATGAATTAGTGGATTGCCAAACATCAGTAGGCATCATGGGATGCCTCTGACAAGACAGATCCAAGCTCAGATAAACAGATAAGGAAAATTTGTATGAAATAGATGCAGTGCAGGGAGCAGGAGAAAACTTCCAAAATATCAGTAATTATATCCTTAGAGAATTTATTTTTGTGTAGCAATTCAGGAGACATTAAAGGAAACACTATTAGCTTCAGGACAAGGCAGAATGAACAAGGGTAGGATACTAAAAACAAGTCAGCAAACAACAACAAAAACACACAAGGGCAAATCTGAGATTGAGAAAAAGTTTTAAGTTGAGGCAGAAATTTGAAAAATAGAGAAGGAAATCATCCTAAAAATAAACCAGGAAGACAAAGCAATGATGAATTAGAAAAAATAGAAAACCAAGAAGGATGTTATTAAAAAGTAATAAAAGAAAATTTCTGAGAATGGAAGGACATGGATTTTCATATTGAAATGGCTCATGAAATGCATAGCATGTTGTATTAAAATCTGCATGTAATTTATTGTAGGTAAGAAAAAAATCAGAAAAAAAAATCAGCAGGATATATTGAAAGAATTAGAAAACTGGATGACACCAGTGTACCACAGCAAGACTGAAAGCTAAACTGCAATAGCATTCATATTCTGAGCAAAGAGAATTTTCAACTTAAAAGTGTATACCCAGCCAAACTAGCCATCAGTGAGGGTAATTAGAATAAAGATATTTTTACATAAGTAAGATCTCAAAAAATAAAAGCAACTCCTGTATGCTCTTTCCCCAAGAAGGCACAAGTAAGAGGAAGGCGTAGGTTTAAGGAAACAAAAGTTGATGCAAGAGAAATGTGTCAAGATGAGAAAAAAAGAGGGGCACCTGGGTGGCTCAGTCAGTTAGGTGGCTGCCTTCTGCTCAGGTCATGATCCCGGGGTCCTGGGATCGAGCCTGCTTCTCCCTCTCCCTCTGCCTGCTGCTCTGCCTGCTTGTGCTCTCTCTCTACCTCTCTGTCAAATAAATAAATAAAATCTTTAAAAAAAAAAGATGAGAAAGAAAGAGAAACTCAGGATGATCGTGAAAAAGTCCACAATGACCTAGGACAGTTTTTCAGAATAGAAGAAAGAAATGAAGGTCTCCAACAGGACTGCTTCCAATTCAGAAAAATGAATTTGAAAGAATATATGGTGAGGTTTTTAGTTTGATAAAAAGTATAAAGTTAAATTCCTTATGGTGAAAAGCAACTGAAAAAAAAATCCCTATAACTTCAGGAAAACAAAAGTTGGACAGCAAATGAAATGTAATCATAACACTGTAGTGTTCAGCTGTGAATAATATTTATATATTTACACTTAGTGACATTTAGAACATTTATAACAATACCCCAAATCAAAATTTAAATATATTAGGAGGATGGGCAATGGTTTTTCTACATGTGGAGGCCATATGTTGGGAAGAGGGTTAGATCTTTATTATTTGTAATAGGAAGTCAATAGAAAATGTCTAAAATTGATGAATCAATAAAAGGTAGAATAATCATATTATTAGAAATAAAATTACAACTAGCCAAATGAGTTGAAAATGATTTTCTGGGTAGCAAGAAATGAGGGACTGGAAAGTATGAGGCAGGGGATTCTATTGCTTTTCAATATAAACCATGTACATATCTTCCTCACCTTACAATGGGATTACCTCCTGATAAACCCATTGTAAGTTAAATATCATCAAATCAAAAATGCATTTAATACATGCAACCTACTGAACTTCAGAGCTTAGCTCAGCTGACCTTAAATGTGCTCAGACCACTTACATTAGCCTACAGTTGGGCAAAATCATCTCCCACAAAGCCTATTTTACAAGAGTCAAATATCTCATGTAACTTACTGAATACTGGACTGAAAGTGAAAACGGAAGGGTTGATGGGTGCAAAATGGTTTCGCGTGTATCAACTGTTCACCCTCATGATTGTGGGCTGATGGGGAGCTATGGCTCAATGCCTAGAATCACAACAGAGGATCTTACCTCCTGAGTATGGTTTCGACTGAATGTGTATCATTTTTGCACAAGTTGAAGTTGAAATATCTTAAAGTTGAAAAAAATAAAGTTGAAAGATCTTAAGTCTAACCATTGTAAGTCGGAACAGCGTGTAATACTCTGAATTTTAGAACTGCAGTAGAGGCCTCTGGTGGCCTGCATCACACCTGCTCAACCCAAATCTAATGTTGGCCATTTCTGGGAGTGCAGGCACTCCTGATGCTAACAGGGTCTACCTTGAGCATAGACTTTCTGCCCCAGTACCCTCTCAAGAGCCATGGGGCCCACTGGAGCCACTGCACAACAGCATCCTTGAAGTGCAGGTGATGGGAAACAAAGACCCCCTCATCACTCTCAACCGATGGAGGATGGGAGTCAATGGATGGATCTTCCAGCCTTCCAGCCTTCAGGAAGACAATCTGGAAGATATTGTTGATACTTCTCAGGAGATCCTGTTGGAACTGACCTTCTACTGCAGTCCTGCTGCCCACAGCAGTGACACCTATATTGTCTTTTATACCTAATCTTTTCTCCCTTTTGGCCACACTCTCCCTGCTGTCACTCCTGCTTTCTGGAGTCACCTCCACAATAAGCTACCTACCCCTAAGTCCTTCTCAGTCCTAAGTGCAGGAGGATCCAAACAAAATAAAAAATGACATATGTAAGACGTCATGTTGTAAAATATAATAGATTAAATTAGAATAGTACATAGTTAAGTCTTATATATGCTTTAGGATAAATAAAACACCTGTATTGATATTATAGAAAATATAGATAATATAGAAAATATCAATCAACATATTTATATGGCTTGAAATTCCTGGTTACAGTCTTATACCTAGTTTCAAAATAATTGTCTTAAAAACAGAAAGGAACTTGACAGGCTTTGGAAAATATTTTAGATGACTAAAAGATCTCTAATGATGACAAAGATACTGATATTGAATATGCTGGTGAGAAGTTAAAATAAATTGTTTCATAAAATGTTAGAGGAGATTGACATATTTTATAATTGCTAATTAGCACATTATTTAACATAATATGTGGTTTACTTACATAACTACATTAATAAACTCTATATACTATTATGTAATATATATTATATATAATAAATGATTTAATACACCAAAAAGTGTGCTTAGTGATGTCTCTATATTTGAAGCAAGTAGCAGAAAGTCACTGCATTGAACTGAAACTAATTTTTTACTCCAACAGAGCATTTTCCATCAGCCTATAAGCAACCTTGTCAGGGTGGACCAGTATGGGATACAGAAATGAACTAACCAGACTGACAACAGAGCAATGTAGAAACAGGATGACAAAGGACTTGTACCCTGAACTATCCTGGAGAAGGTTAGTTGGCAAATCAAGGAGGGGTGATTTATATCAATATATCACCCAGAGATTATTACAGCAAATTATTTGAAGTTGTTGCATGATATCTCTGGGTGTGTGTTAGATTTCATATACATATTATTGCTAAAATTCTTTCTTCCATAACCCCCGGAATACCTCTCCTGGCTTGCTTTTCACTTCTTTGTGTGCTATTGCTGAGTATCCTTTCTTAGAGCCCTGTTCACAACTTGAGCGGAGTTGTTCTACAGTGTCCTTGCTTCCTCCTGCGTGCTGCCTCATGGCAATCTCACCCTTGGTTTCAGTTGCTTTAGATTAATAATTGTCAGCAATAGCTGCACATTAGCAACACCTATAGCCCCTTTAAAACCTACTAATGTCTGGGTTCCACCCTCTCTGGACCACAAATTCTGATTAAATTGTTCTGGAGTAAATGGTATGTCTGAAAGTTCTCCAGGTGATAATCAACAGCTGAATTGAGATCCATTCATCTAGATGCTGATGACTCATAAAACTTACTATCTACTCTCTACTGAGCTTCAAATCCATATTTCCAAATGCCATCTGAGAGGTGATTAAGAATGTGGGTTTTTAGGCTGTAATGGGATCCTTGCTTTGGTGCTTAACTGTGTGAACCCACACAAAATACTTACCTCCTTTAAGCCTTTTTTTTCTCATCTGCGAAATGAGGTTAACAATATCTACTCATAGAGTAATGAGGATTGAATAAAATGATTTTTGTAAAGCACTTAGTGCAGTATTTGGAACATAGAAAGTGATTTAAAATGGAAGTTATTATTTCTTGTGTATGCCTCTCAGGTTCTGTAATTTTTGTATTTTCAAAAAAAATTTGTAAAAAATGTTCATTACAACATTATTTTTAATAATAAAAACTTAAAAATACTGAGTGTTCAACAATGGGGAATTGGCCAAGTAAAATTTAATGTATCCATATGATAATGTACTATCTTATGAGGCTAGTTTTCTGAATTAAACATTTACTGCTTATTTTAAAAAATATTTTTATAAAATAAAAAGCAGAATTGATGTCTTGTTCTTTTGCTAAAACTTCATTTTTCTCTTTGTTTTTGAGCTTAGCTGGTTGAATCCCAATCCACTCAGTCCTATAAATTAAAAACCAGAGTTTCTCTCTGTATCTTCCTTGTCAGCTCACTTCCTCATCAGCCATCACTTGTCTCTTTTCTCACCCCCCTTCTTTATTCCTGCCACCTCCGCCTTACTTACCATAGGTCCTCATCACTTGCTGCCTGGTCAACTGGAAATTTTTTCAAGTATCTTTCCCTTTCCAGTCTTTACTCATTCCATTGCATCATCTCTCACATCTAATTTCCTAAAAATCAAATCTGATTATATATTCCCCTTCTAATAAAGTTTTGCTGATTCCCATTGTCCCCTAAATAAAGCACAAACATCTTAGCATGTTACATTAGACTCTTCAGGAGTTGGGCGTCATTTCAGCCTTACATGTTGCACACCAACGATCTACTTGATGCTCTGTTTATATTAAACCCTGAAATGTGTGATTCCTTGGAATAAGGCCTTGCCATTATTTATAATTTGTTACTGTGTGGAATAGTCTCTTACTTCTCTTTTGAACTGGCAATAGCCATTTTATCCTTCTGCACCCAGCCGGGTGCTGCTTTAAGAAGCTTTCTTTCCTTGCCTCTCTCTGTCATCTGTTTCTGAGTCATTACTGTTTCCAAGTTAGTTTCACCTTGTGTATTCTTACAACCTTGTTTATAACAAAGTACAAGCAGATTTTGGTTTAGAGTGTTCATATATTCTGTCAGTATTTGAGCACCTACATTACATTACATTACATTATGATAGGTAGAGTATAAGATGGTGAGAATGAATAATATATAAGATAGATAAAAGCCGTGTCATCATGGAAATAAAATATTGGGGAGGTGGGGGATGGAAGAGAGCAAATGACAGATTATGATATATATCATTCTTTCGGTGTTCTGAGACCCAATTTCCAATATGTGGAGGGTCTTTCCACACCACCAACAGGCAGTTGTCTGGGCACCAGTGGGGTTTCCTACAATTCACCTCAATTTTGACACTAACTACCTGGAGATAGCATCAGATTCCATGGTTGAGGGGTCAGTTCTACAAGACTGCTCCCCTAACACACACACACACACACACACACACACACACACACACACACTTCAGATGCCAGTTGCAAGTCTAGGTTGTTACCTGTGCTTCTGACCAACCCTCTATAATTCAGAGGTCCCCATGACCCCTTCCTTGGGTTCGATTAATTTGCTAGAGCAGCTCACAGAACTCAGAGAAACATTTTATATACTAGATCAAAGGCTTATTATAAAAGGACACAACTCAGGCACAGCCAGATAGAAGATATGCATAGGGCAAGGTATGGGAAAAGGGGGTGGAGCTTCCATGCCCTCTCTAGGTATACCATTCTCTTCAAACCTGTGTGTTCACCAACCCAGAAGCTCTCTGAACCCTGTCCTTTTGGGGTTTTATGGAGGCTTCATTACATAAGTATGATTGGTTAAATCATTGGCCATTGACAAATGAACTCAATCTTCATCTCCTCTCCCCTCCCTGGAGGTTGGGTAGGAGGAACTGAAAGTTCTAACCCTTTAATCACATGTTTGGCTCCCCTGGCAACCAGTTCCCCATCCTTAAGTTACCTAAGGGCTTTCCAAAAGTCACCTCATTAACATAGCAAAACACCCCTTTCTTGCTCTCATCACTGGAAATTCCAAGTGGTTTAGGAGCTGTGAGCCAGGAACACTGGATGAAGAACAAATATATATGAGAAATATATATGGCATCTGAATGACCAAATATATATTTCTTATAGATAGCAATATTACAGCCATGAAGCAAGTCAACAGAGTGAAGTACTAGAGTGCAGATGTAAGAGGCCACCTTATGTTCAGGGCAGTCCTCTCTGACGAGGCAACTTTTGAGTTGGAATATGAAAGATGAGAAGAAGTCAACTATTTCAGGAGCTAGGGAAGAATAGTCCAAGCAGAAGAAGTAGGCTGAAGGCACTGGAATAGAAAGAGCATGCTGGGCTCTCAGAAAATAAAATCAGTATGGTGGCAGCTCATTTGAAAGGTGGAATATGGAAGGAGATGAAGCTAAGAAGAAAGTTGGACTTTGCAGACCATGGAAAGATTTGCTTTTTACTTTTCGAAGAATTGAAAACTATTAAAGGAATTTAAGTGGAAAGGTAACATGTTTTGATTTTTTTTTCCTGAAATACATTACTCTAGCTCTTTTGTAAAAAAAAAATAGACTTGGAAGGGCCATGAGTACAATAAATGAAATAGGAAGACCTTCCATAGTCCTGTTGATATATGATGGCACCGTGCACTAGAGAGGTGGCATTGGGGAGCTGAAGAGATTTAAATGGATTTGAAATATTTCTTGAAATAGAAGTGACTAAGTCTTCTGACAAATCAAATGATAAGGGATAAGAGTCCTAGCCTTGGGCCTTAGATGCTGGCCAGTGGGGCTACTAGCTACAGAAGGGATGATGAAGTTGCATTCCATGGTTAACTATCTTCTCAGTACTTTTAATTTAGCTAATCAGGAACATCAGTCTCTGCCTTTTAATTAGGACCACATGATTCCAATCTGAGGCTCTTCAACCTAATGATCAAGCCCGGGGAAACTCCCTGATGCTGTTCTGCCCCTCCTTCCAGCCCCAAGCTTCTGTTGAGCATCTGGTCTGACTTCAGCTATGTCACCCTATGTTCCTCATCACTGTATCCTCAGTATCTAGCACAAAGTATGACAGATCACAAATGCTCTGGATTATTTGCTAAACTAATGCTTGTATGAGTAAGTCAATTGCCAACAAGCTCAATATAGTGAATTTCACAGTGAGGGTTTTGTTCTTCTCAACAACTACATTTGCTGGGCTTACATATTTACAAAGAATTCTAAAGAATTGATTCGGATTTTGCTAAGGAGAGATAATTTGGTGTATCCAAATGAAACACACATCACTATCTAGGAATCCTCATTAAGTAGATCAGAAAATAAGGGTTACAGATTTAGAAACCAGGGAGATTGTACTTGTTTGGGTCACCTAGGCAAACACACTTCAATTTACACTTTCAAATGTATGCTCTCATTTTCATAATTAATGAAATAGGCAGGGCAGGTATTATTCCCATTTTGCATAAAGCCACTGAGAACTGGAGAAGTAAAGTCACTTGCTCAAAGTAGCAAGTCTGGTGGATGGAAGAACCAGTAATGGAAGCCGCACTTTCCAACTTTTGGTCTATGCTCTGTCAATGATGCTGTGTGCACGCTCCTCCCAGCTATGTATATGCAAAAAGTTGGCATCACTGTCTGAACTACCTTTGGAATTTGGCCTTGTGTCTTTAACTAACTAGCTTAAAACCAATATTATATTTGCTTACATCATCACTCACTCCTCTGCTTAGAATAACAAAATATTTTAAAAGTCAAATCTGAACTATCTAAATTATTTCATCTTTCAATAGGAAGTTAGCCTGTGCATATTGCCAGAAGACTGATTAAGAAACTGAATAACCTACTTCATTCCTTTTTGGCCCTGAGTTTTTGTACCTTTCAAGTCCTTCTGCTTCTTTTTCAGTACATCCTTCAGCCAGTAGTCCCTTGAGAGTAAAAGAGTTAAACTACTCCTACAAACGATACTATATCACTGTAAAACAAACATCCATCTATACATCCATAATCATTACCAGCCAGGTTTTTTGAGAGTCACCAGTAAGGAGAGAAAAATCATATGACAACACCAAAGAGGGGGAAAAATTACTTTAGTGCCTAGGTCTGCAGAATAAACCCTTAGACAAGAGAGTTCATGGGGCTGGATTTATTTCTAATCCTTTTGACTGTTTTATAGGTCACAGATTTACCACTCAACCTCATTCTGCTTTATTTTCTTCATCTTAGCTCCCTTGATACTATTTATTAAGGGAGATGTCAGGTATCTGCCTGTCTCCTTCAAAGAGAAGAAGCACATTTCAGAAAGGACTACATGCACAGAAATATCCAAACAAAGTAAATGTCTCCTATCTGGAATAATCATGCAATTCACTAGCAATCATAATTGTACTTCCTACAAGTCAGACTATAAAATACCAGTGTCAGATGAGGTTTTTAGCAGAGACTACAGGAAAGCATGTTAATTTTAGATGAGTGAATTTGAGGTCACATCCCTTTCCAATTAGAAATAAGGTAGAGATAATATCAGGTTTTGATGAGTTTTTAGCAGTGCAGATCATGACCTGATGCAATGTGAAGTCAATCTTCAAAACTCACTGTGGTCTGATTTTACTTGTCCTCAAGGATAGTCATTAGCCTGAGCTCACACTATTGGAATTTGGTTTTAAGAATAGGGCAAAGTTTTCCTGCCATAATTGCTTCCATCTGCTGCACTAACACATGTGTTCCTGCAATAAAATTTTCTAAAACTCTCCAAACTCCACATGCCCTTTTTTGCCTGGGCTCTTGCTGTATTGATGTTTCACCTGCGTTCTGTCTGGGTGGGAATCTGTCTTGCAGCTGGCTGCCGCTCCAAGGGTGGGGGTAGCTGGGGGAAGTATGATGCTTGCTGTAAGACTCCAGTGGCAAATTGAACACAGACATTTGCCTTGAAAACGAAAAACTGTGGTCATGTGAGTTACATCATATGAACCGCTCACGTCTCATTTCATTCCAGTCATTTCTTTTTTTCACTCCATTTTTATTTATTCATTTTAAAGGACAGAACTAATATACAGATATATCATTATTGTAAAAATCTTTTACTGCAGTAGAAAAAAAAAGTTCTTGAGCAAACCCTCCTCTCTCTGGCCCAAATAATAAATGAGACATTTTCAAGGGAGTTGGAATTTCCTTTCTTTAAAAAACAAACTTGTTTTATGTTCTGCTTGTGAACAGATATTCAAAGACCTCCAAGCTTTTCCAAATGGAAGAAACTAAAGAAAAATAACTTCATGAAGTCACCCTAAATCACAAAATAAAAATACCCTGTGAGAAGCAAAGCTGTATATTAATGTGTATTGTCCCAGAGTGGGGTGTGGGGAAGATCACTGAATTTGTCTGATGAGCCTAAAAAGTTCAATATGAAGATACTTGTGTACCTGAACCTCAAATTATTTTGAAGTATAAGCTAATCATCAAGTGCAGTAGTGTAGCATATATTCCTGTAGTTGTGATCTAAGTGAGAAGCCCTTGACTGGTTTTGGGTTCTGAAGTTCCTTCTTGTAGCTGGAGTGAAACGAGCCTGGGTTGCATGCAGAAGCATCCTCGAGAACTAAGGATGCTGAGTTGTTGGTTTCCTTCATCAAGATACTGCTGAGGGTGCCATCAAGGATTGGCAATGTGAATGTTACCACTCTCAGTCTCTAAAACCATGGTTATTAGTTGCAGGATCTTCTTTAGAAATTGCTTTTTCATGTATGCCTGTGTATATGTATAATAGGCATGTGTGTACATTTAGTTATATACATATATTTGCTGCTATACATACTTTTCTTAATGTTTTGTTGGTAAGTACATTACGTAGACTTTTTAACATAGTAATGCATAGTAAGAATGTGTTTGTGTCTACTCCTTTTAGTCCCTATGGACAATTACATTCATTGAGGAAGGTGAAAAGTTCAAAGTCCAGAGTTGATGGTTGAGGTTGTTAGATTTATCTGCCCCCCTCTGATGAATGTTTTGTCCAAGAGATACCATTCACGGGAAAATAGAATGCCTGTGTCCCCTGGTACACTGTCGAAGGTAGACAGAGGCAGAGACTGAGGCTGTGCTGTTGTCAAGCCAGGACTGAAAGACCAAGGACCATGTGCTGAAGAGGATCAAAGAGGTCATCTAATCCATCCCTTGAACATCAATCCTTGCCGTAGACAAGACCACTCCCAAACCACAGAAGACATATGACTGTCAAACACACACTAAAGTGTCCCGGGAGATACACCTCCCTCTGTAACTCATTCAAAATCCAATAAAACTGCCAGAAAGTTCTTGCATGGCTCTCCCCTGCCATCTATTACTTATTTCATAGAAATTAAGAAGTGTGTGCTGGCATCTACCTCAATGGCATCTCAAATTTCAAAACCTTGGACTATTAAAGGGTTATTTTTCAGCTTTTTAAAAAAAGATTTCATTATATAATATTTGATGTATAATATTTGGGTAAATTTTAAGTAAAGTAATAAACAGAAATAAACCCACTCTCTGACTTGAGAACTACTTCATTGCAGCCATATGCATACTTTTCTGAGTTCATTTCTGAGTTCATTGCTGAGTGGTAACTATTACTCTGAATTTTGGATTCAGCATTCCTTTGTTTTCTCTTTTCTTTTTAAAAATTTAACCATGTATGTATATAATCTAAAATTTAGATTATTTATTTTTTTCTGTATTAGCTTTCAAAAAATTATATTGTAAGTATTAATCCATGTCTTGTTTTCATCCTTCAAAGTAATATTTCTAAGATTCACTGATGTTTTGCAGTAGTTCATTTTCATTGTTATATGATATTCCTTTGTCTGAATATATCACAATTTCATTCTGGTGACTAACATAACATAATTAAATTAAATTAAGTTTAAAAAAAAAAAGAAAGAAAAAGAAAACCAAAGCTGGAGACATCACAATTCCAGACTTCAAGCTATATTACAAAGCTGTAGTCATTAAGACAGTATGGTCCCAGCACAAAAACAGACACATAGATCAATGGAACAGAATAAAGAACCCAGAAATGGACCCTCAACTCTATGGTCAACTAATCTTTGACAAAGCAGGAAAGAATGTCCAATGGAAAAAAGACAGTCTCTTCAACAAATGGTGTTGGGAAAATTGGACAGCCACATGCAGAAGAATGAAACTGGACCACTTTCTTACACCAAACACAAAAATAAACTCAAAATGGATGAAAGACCTAAATGTGAGATAAGAATCCATCAAAATTCTAGAGAAGAACACAAGCAGCAACCTCTTTGACCTTGGCTGCAGCAACTTCTTGCTAGACACGTCTCCAGAGACAATGGAAACAAAAGTAAAAATGAACTATTGGGACTTCATCAAGATAAAAAGCTTTTGCACAGAGAAGGAAACCATTAACAAAACTAAAAGGCAACCCATGGACTGGGAGAAGATATTTGCAAATGGCATATCAGATAAAGGTCTAGTATCCAAAATCTATAAAGAACTTATTAAACTCAACATCCAAAAAATAAAAAATCCAGTCAAGAAATGGGCAGAATACATGAACAGACATTTATTCAAAGAAGACATACAAATGGTTAACATACACATGAAAAAAAATGTTCAAAATCACTTGTCATCAGGAAAACCATAATGAGATACTTCACACTGGGCAGAATGGCTAAAATTAACAACACAGGAAACAACAGATGTTGGTGAGGATGTGGAGAAAGGGGAACCCTCTTACACTGTTGGTCAGAATGAAAACTGGTGCAGCCACTCAGAAAAACAGTATGGGAGGTCCGCAAAAATATGAAAATAGAACTACCCTACAACCCAGCAATTGCACTACTAGGTATTTATCCAAAGGATACAAAAATAGTAATTCGTAGGGGTACGTGTACCCCAATGTTTATAGCAGCAAGGTCCACAATAGCCAAACTATGGAAAGAGCCCAGATGTCCATTGATGAGTAGATAAAGAAGATGTGGTATATATATTATATATAAAATATATATACACCACTATTAGGTGGTATATCTATATATAATGGAATATTACTCAGCCATCAAAAAGAATGAAATCTTGCTATTTGCAATGATGTGGATGAACTAGAAGGTATTATGCTAGGTGAAATAGAGAAAGATAAATACCATATGATTTTACTCACATGTGGAATTTAAGAAACAAAACAGATGAACATAGGAGAAGAGAAGGAAAAATAAAATAGATAAGAGCAGAGAGAGAGGCAAACCTTAAGAGACACTTAACTATAGGGAACAAACTGAGGGTTGCTGGAGGGGAGTGAGTGAGAGGATGGGGTAATTGTTGATGGGCATTAAGGAGGGCACTTGATATAATGAGCATTGGGTATTATATGCAACTGATGAATCACTAAATTCTACCCCTGAAACTAATAATACAGAATATGTTTACTAACTTGAATTTAAATTAAAAAATTAATTAATTAACTAATTAACTAAAAAAATAGAAAATCATGACCACTTCCACCATTTTCAAAGAGTCCATTGATTATACGACTAGTTGAGAATCGCTGTGTATGGCCTTAAAACAGATGTAGATACTTGGTAGGGCAAGTCCTCTATCCTTATTTTACTTTTAGCTCTCAGAACTTTGCTCTTCCTTCACATTTTAGAAAAACTTGAAAAGCGCCTTGAAACATCCCATTAGAACTTGGATTGGAATGATATTGAATCTAAGTTTTCTCTAATGTTTTCAATAAAGTAAAAATAAAAAGATCTGAGAAGCTCTGGTTTATTTTTTGTTATTTCTTGGTATAATAATAAATAGGATAAATTTATTTGTATTCTCCAGTAAATAGATATGCAGTTGATTTTCCTATACTAATTTACTATCTAGTCACCTTGCTAGACTCTATACTAATTCTAATGATTTATGTACATTATTTTAGATTTTTGCCTATATTGGCAATCATATCATCTGTGGTAGTTCTATTTCTTCCTTTCCAATTCTTATATGTCTAATTTCTTTTTCTGTTCTTACCAGTCAAGATTTTGTATTAGTTTCCTAGGGCTCTCATAACAAATTATCACAAACTTGGTGGCTTAAAAGAATGGAAATTTATACTTTCACAGGTCTGGATGCCTGAAGAAGACCAAAATCAAGGTGTGGGCATATTAGATCTTTCTGAAGGCTCTGAGGTAGAATTCTTTCCATGCCTCTCCTAGTTCTTGATGACTGTTGGCAACTGTTGACATTCCTTGGTTTATAGCTATATAACTCCAATCTCTGCTGGGTACAACATTCTGGATTTACAGTTATTTTCTCTCCATAACTAAAAAATATCATTCATTTTTTTGGCCTTCCACTGTTGCTTTTGAGAAGTTTCTATTTGGATGCTTTAAAGATCTTCCCTTCGTGTTTGATATTCTGAAGCTTTACTACAATATGAGTTAATTTTTTATTTACCCTGCTTGTTGTACCTTTTGTTTTTTCTGGATTCATGTCTCTTATTCTAGAAAATTATTGTTATTATCGCTTTGACTATTATCTCTCCATTTAAAAAATAAGTTTAAAATTACAAAGAAAATCTCATTCTGACACAGAATATTGGTTTCTCTTTTTTTTTCCCTCCATGTTCTTTAAATTTTTTCATCTCTTTGTATCTCTGTGTAACATTCTACCAACACATTTCTTAACTATATATTTTATTGTTTTATACATCTGGTGTGCTTTTCTTTTATTTCACTGGTTTTATTTTTCACTTCTAAAAGTGCCATTTGGCTCTTTTTCAAATAATATAGGTTATTTTTGAGAATATGTTAGTTGCTTATTTTTAAATTATATTTTTGTTTCTGTAAACTCGTTACATGTAATTACTCTATATCTGATATTCTCAATATCCAAAGTGCTTTGGAATCTAATCTGCTATTTATCGTTTCTGTTGACTTTCATTTATGGTGGCTTGCTTTTTTATGTCACTGTTTTGTTGTTGTTGTTATTGTTTGTTTGTTTTAGTTGTAAATACATACTGTATATAACTTGAGGTTTTACCTTCTAGGTACATTGACTTTTATATCACATAATTTATTCTGTAAAAATTTGGAGGGACTAGCTAGGGAATGCTTTCATCCAGTGCGAATCTATTTTCTTCACTTTTGATCTAAGGGCTGCTACCAACGTGGGACTATCTTAGGTTGTCCTTCCTTATCGCAGGTTCAGCTCCTCTTTGTTGTGGAGCCCAAAATCATTTTGGATTCTAGCTGGTACTTGAATTTTCCCCTAGGAGCACATTCCTTTTGCATTACTGTGCACTGCTTCCCCCCATTTCTGTTTTCAGTTCATCTTACTTTAATTAATTAATATATTTACTTAAAGATTTTATTTATTTATTTGAGAGAGAGAGAGAGTGCACATGTGCAAGAGAGCACAAGCAGGGGGAGCGGCAGAGGGAGAGGTAGAAGCAGGCTCCCCACTAAAGAGGGAGCCTGCCTCAGGGTTCTATCCCAGGGCTCTGGGCCCAATCCCAGGACCCTGGGATCATGACCTGAGCTGAAGGCAGATGCTTAACTGACTGAGCTACCCAGGCACCCCTTCAGTTCATCTTACTTTTAAAATATGTTAGTTGTAAATTATTGTGGGAGGTACTATAGAGGTTGAGTATGCCATGGAAAAGGAGCATAAGCTTAATTTTTTTTTTTCTGTCTTTTCACCATTGCTATCTTTCTCCTTGGTATGTTTAATAGAAGTGGAAAGATGCACTATGTTTCTATTTACCTTCCATTTTACACAGCATAATGATAACTCAGAGTTGAATCTTCTTATTTATTTCACTAAGCATGAGTTAGTAAAGCTGTTACAAGTCATTTAAAATGTGGATCTCATATTTAGATTTGTATTCCAAATTTATAGATTGGTTCCATTTATTCATCATCAACTATGACTCCTTTTTTAAAATTAAAGATGTATCTTCTTAGGACAGCTCTAAAGTTTTCTTGGAAATCATATTATTCTTAAAACAGATTTTGTCAAGTTAAGTTTAAGTGAATCAGAACATACGGATTACACATTCATTAAAACACACACATGGGTTGTGAAATGACAGAAAAATGTGTTTGGCAAAACCCATTTGGCAACTTTCCAAAACCAAAACATTTAAAAACTAGTATTTAATCATTTTCTAAACCTAGAACATGGCCAGATTTCTCAATACCTAGGAATTATATTCTTTGATACTTTTATTTTTTATGGCAGAGAATAACTTCTATTAAGTTAAATACTCATATAACAAATATTACTAGTAAAATTCAGTATATCAGGTCTTCTTGCACTGACTCTTTAATGAATTAAAAAATTCAAAGTGAACAGGGTGACAAAAGACATAAGACCTGATATGACTTCTTATTTTATACATAGAAGAATGCCTGGGTACAAAGGCAAGTCACCACATACGCAAACAACTTAGCAGAAATCAAATTCCAAATTTAGCTGCTATTCTTTTTTATTCTACAATTAATTGACCAAGAAGACCAGGGAGCATTTTGAAAAGACCTTTGATTATCACTTTAACTTTAGATAACTAATCATTGTCCTTTGGATTCTTGGATTCAAGCCATTATTTTCACATTCATGTGAATCAACAATACCCGTTGCAAATGAGGCTATTAGACAATGTGAGATTCATTTGATTGAGAAAATTAGGTTTACTTACCAAGTGCTTAATGTGGTTGTGCTAAAACTTGTTCAGGTTCCCAAGGGTATTCACTTCACTTTGACTCTAATGTGATCAAGATTGTTCAAATCTTCAGGGAGAATTACTGTTTCCCAAAAAGGACAGAAGTTTTAGTTCTCCATCCATCCCTTCTTTGCAGACTTCCCAGTCATCTGCATATGTTTCCCTTCCTAAATTCAATGAGACTGCTCTTGAGTTTGGAGCTCAGAGGGTAACCTAAATAGCTCTATTCCAGAATGGTGGGGTTTGTGGAGGTAACCACTTCCTAAACTCTTAAACACAATCAGAGAATAACTTCTCTAATACTAATAACAGTTTTGGACAGAGCATCTACTATGCACAAAGGACTTTATATACACTGTCTAAACTTATAGCAATCTATAATATAGATTATTTTATGCTCATTGTACAGAAGAAGTAAACTCATTTAGATTAGTTAGAAGCTCATTTAGATTAGTTAGCATGGAGATTCAGTCCTACCTTTCTCCTTTAATGAGGAGGTCAGTCTGCCTGTGTGTGTCTTCCCTCTAGCTAGATACTTTGTGTATCCCTCACCTCTCTACCCCTAGGTCTCCAAAATCAACGTAGCCCAGTAGCTTGGCTGAGATCTTAGCATATTCATAAGTAGCTTGAAAGTAAGTTTCCAGCCACCTATGCTTGACTCTGATATTCCTTAGCTTATAATGAAATAAAATTCACAGGGAACAACTTAACATGCCTCCCTGCCACACAACCCCCCATACGAAAACACCCCTCCCCTGACCCTGAGCATTGTGGTGACATGGACCTTTGGGGCATGTCTTATGCAATCTGCCTCACAGGATTGGGCCCAGACCTCCCTTCTCCTCTTTGAGTTAGTGTTGCACGCCCAGAAGCAGACTCAGGTTTGGATGCCCTCCTAAGGTAAGCCTTAGTCTCCAGCCTGTACACAGGAAATAAGTGCTCATGTTCCAATTCTCTTTGGTTTTCTTCCTCATATGACTTCATTCCCCAGTGTACTGAGGGGCTGAATACAGTGCATATAGTGTCATGTTTTAATTCTCTCTTGGACCATTGGAGCAATTCTGGAAAAAAAAATTAAAAAGATTTCATTTTAGGTTTTTGGTTTGATTTCAAGAGAATATAGTAAATGTGAATTTATTCTTTCCAGTCAGCAGCTATTACTCTTCAATTACATTTCTGCTATTATCACTGGGCAATAATGATTCATATATTTTAGCAAAAACTGTAAAATTGATTTGTAATCTGGATCCATACAGATGTTCTGTAACTGTCCTTGGTCCTTAAAATCTTAACAAAGAAAGACACTACTGGGCCCATTCTATGTATCAGAAGATTGTCATCTCCTTGAAGGAAGGGGCTTCCTATAGCGTTAGTTTTGTCCTTACTAAACAATTCAAAAAAGGAGGTTGAATCAGAAATCTGTATTTTTGTTTTATATGAAGGATAGATAGATAGTTAAGCATGAAGTGACTGAATTAAATACTTGGAAAAAATGGGTTAGTGGTTTCACTCACACAGCAGGATGCCAGACATACATTTAGAATTTTATTAGTGCTGTTTGTATTCATTGATAGTAGCTTCAGATCCTGCACATAGATGCTATTCTTTTCAAAATTATTGCAATTATGCTGTGGAATTTTGTTTTGGCATGGGGCTTGATGCATAAAACCCTGGGGAGCCCTGCTTTTACTGCTTTCTTAAAATCTTACTCAGAAGAATTTGATAACTGTAACTTTATAGAAATAAAGACTAGGAGCTAGAAAGTTTAAAGTCATATCTATGCCTACCATATCAGGGGCCCAAATGGAATCACTCTTCAGAAAGTTCTATATGAGAAGTGTCACATGTTTTAGACTTGCAAAGGCACTTTGTTCCATTTACTAATCCTCAAACATCAGTAGCTGACATCAGGGAGATGGTAGATAGTATTGACAAATGTTTGTGGCATAATATAAATAGCTAAATTTCTCATAGGGTACAAAAAGAATAGAGCAAATAGTTCAGCTAATTGTGTTTTTTAACATAATGTATTTTCTATAAAAATGTAAAATCATTATTTAAATGAGCCAGATTGACAATCAGTCATAACACTATTTTACATATTTACATAATATTAGATTTCAAAGCAAAGGTAAAACGTGGAACTGTGCATCAAATTTCAATGATTTATTATTGAATGATCTACCCGTGCTTTCCCAGTTATGCTTTTGAGCAAAGCGTCACAAACACTGAAAGTCTTACCTCTTCTTCAGTCCTACTTGTTCTTGACTAATTCTGGATCATGTGATTGCCCAGTTTCTCCCTTTGCTCATTGGGGTTCTCTGACTGTTTGCACAAGACAAATCCGTTTTGGCTCCATGTGTCTTTCTGCTCTGCATAGATTAGTTTAAGTTATAAGATGGAGCGCTTGTCAGCTCCTCACACATTCATGGAGGCAGAAGTTGGAGCCCTGACCCAGGAGTGTGTAAAACCATACACAATGGCCTAATAATGATCTCTTTCCAGTCAGGAGGCAGTAATTTTCTTTCCCTTCACTCTTCTTTTCCCTCAGCCCCCATTTCCTTTAACCTAGAGCTGGTATAAAAATTTGCATTGAAATGTTTGAGATCACTTTCAAACATTCTAGCAGAATTGCAGTTCTTTTGAAAAAAAAAAAAACCAAAAACTGTTTCTTCTTAAAAGACCTGTATAACTTTTCCAGAGGACTTAGGAATTGAACTTAAGCCAAATAAGACTCAATGTTTAAATAGAAGTGACTAGCTCTTTCTTTATAGCCCAGTCAAGAAACAAAACCTTTCTAGACTTCAGTCTCTAAAACTGAAATTTGAAAGTAAGAAATATTTAATTGGGCTATTTTCTCAATCTTTATCATTTTGATTTTAAAATGTAAGATACTACCTGCCAAGTGAATTAAAAGAATGAGATTTAGCACACCTTCTGCTCTGCCTGGTGGTCATCTTGTGGGTCACTGGCAGTGAGGGCTTTCTTAGACAATTTCTTTGGCTCTGTGGATAGCCAAATGAAAATATAGCTTATCAGAGAAACCTTCTATTCTCACCACAAATATCAACACTATTCTCTCTCCTCAGCTGAATGCCCACTTGACTGAGAAAAGAGAATCAATGGAAAGGGGTATGGGGGACTCTCCAAACTCTTCATCACAGGCCAATCCTCAATCTGTCTTTTGGATCCTATCTCATCCTCCAACTTTCTGAAATAATTTGTTCATACTGCTATCATCCATCTCATACTGGTCCATTGATCCTCTATCTTTACTCAGTCATCTCCATCACATAATGCTACTCTACTGACACCACCCTTTTCAATACCATGAACAACTCCTATGCTACCAGACCCAGTGATCATGCTACTGGCCTCAGCTCCATCTGCCTCTTTAATACCATTGTCCATGGCTGGGCTTCCCCCTGATTTTTAAATACTTTCTTTGCTTGGATTCCATGATAACACACCTTCCGGGTACATTTCCCAAGCTACTAGTTTCTTATTTCCCTTTTCTCTTGCAAGGGCTTCCTTCAAACAAATCTCTAAAAATTGGTGTTCTTTGGGTTAGATTCTGAGCCCACTTCTCTTATCCCTCTCTCTCTATTTCCTCCCTCGGTGACCTTATTCAGTACTACTGCTTTAACTGGCATCTCTCTCTGACTCACAGATGTGTATTTCACACCTAGAACACTCCCCATATATCTATCTCTTCCAAATCTCCTGTAGATGTCTCACAGGTTTCCCACGCATAACTCACCCAATTAGAACTCGCAATATTCTCAATAAATGCTCGTTTGCTCAGTTTTTTCTATCTTAGTAAATGGCACCATCACCCATTTGCTCTGTCAAGCCAGACACCTAGGATTTACTCCTAGTCCCATCCTTTCCCTCACGGAGTCTTCCACTTCCTCCCACATAATCCATCACCAAGTCCTATCAACTATGACTTTTGGATAAACATCATAGCCATCTATTCTACATTTCACTCTGCCCGGGTTTCAGTCATTGCTGGCCAGAATTATTGCAACTGCCACTTAGGACATATTCCCTTGTCTGCTCTTGCTCACTTACAATCCTCATGCTGCAGGCATCTTTGAAAACCAAAAAGCAGCTCATTTCAGTTACCCCATCAATGACTTCCCCTGGCTCTATGTTCAGGTCCCGGCACACATCTGCAGAGTTAGCTCATGCTTTACCCTCCCCTTGGGGACCTTGGACATACTAAGATGCAAGGCCCAGGGCAAATGTCATTTCCTCAGAGAGCACTTTCTAACCGTATCCAAAAGAGCCTGCCCTACTGTTTATGTCTTTCATAGCACTGATCACAATTTTTCATGACTATTTTTCTTATTTACTTTTAATACTTGGCCTCTTGTATTGGGCTGTAAAGCCCTGACCATGACCATCTCATACTCTCACATCCTCTTCGTCCAGACCCTAGTAAATAATTGTTGAATAAATAAATGCAATGCAGGGTGCTCATAATAACAGGATTTTTTCCACACTGTGCATATGATATTGGGCTGCTAATTGAGTTTCTAAATATAGAGCAAATAAATTGTGTAAAATAAGCCATGTGAGAAAATGAATATTTCTTGGAGAATGTGAACTTTGCATTCATTTAGCTTCTAGGTCCCAATTTATGATTTAAGGGCTGCATTAATGTAGGTTTTTTTGTGATTAATTATTTATAAGGCATTGAAATGATCAGTGCCAAAAAGCTGATCCTGCTTCAAATAGCTTTAATCTATCTGAAGGCACTGCTAGACACAATTCACAAAATCTACACTCGGATTATTACAGGTTTGCTGAAATTATATTAATCACATCAGCTATCACACAACACAGGAAAAAGAAACACTATTCGAAGAGATTTGTAAACGATTAAAGGGACAGCTGTTTCAGGGTCCAGGTGCTAAGGTGAAAATGGAAATTTACATCCAACCCTTTAATTCAAGAGTTCTGTTAATCGTGATATAATGGGCCTGATTTTCCTACTGACTACACAATCTAGTTTTTATTTTCTCAAGTTGACATTTTTTTCTATCTTCCATATTTTCTTAGACAATCAGAGGAAATTTCTGTATTCTCATGGTGGAAAAGAGGATTTAATAGCAAGACATACAGAAACACTTAAATTCATCTCAGATAATAAACAGAAATTTATATTGAATGAAAAAGAAGAGAATAAACTTCCAAAGTCAGAAGAAAAATCTTACTCAGTTGTTTTCAAGCTTGTTTAGTTTAAAACTTTTTAAAACTGTAGAATACTTTCTTCAAATGAATTCTGAATTGTGTATGTGTGTTGTGTGTTTATATCCATATGCCAGTGTGTGTATAGATGTACGCATGCATTCACACACACACACACACACACACACACACACCTGTGAAAGTGAGGTTGATTTGGTTGACATACGAATAGAAGACCAAAATTATGCCCTCTTGGTCCCTACCTATGTGTGTGGCAGCCTTTGAGTTACTTATTGGACCATCTTAGTTTTTCTCAATCTGGGGACATATAAGCCATAATGCCCTGAATTATCCATTGTATGTATAAATTTAACTTCTATGCATCTAGTACAGGACTAACTATGTACTATTCTTGAGAGAATTGAAAAAAAATAGTCACTCAATTCACTTTCTATGTTCAGATGAGAAAACCTATAAGGCTATGAGTAATTTGAAAACCACTAACATAAGTAGTAGAAAAAATGGTGATATCATTATATAGAACAGTTTTGTCAGATACCCTGCAATAGTTCTGCCCTTCCCCCTTCACTTACCCATAGCAGACATTGCTAATCAATCATGGCACTCTTGGCTCCTGTGTCTGGACAACGCCTTCCAATTCTCCTGAACACTGCTCTAGGTAGCCATTACCAATCAATCAAAATTAAGATTACAAGATGAAACCAAACTGCTATCCAGAGGTGGGAGATATTTAAAGTGATTAAAAGGATGGATGAAGAAGTAAATACTAAATAATCAGATCAGCTCTCCAATGAAATGCCTGCCTTTCCTACTTCAAAGGTTGTAACTAGGAACACATTACACATAAAAGTATAAGGCAAGTCATAATATTATGGGTGATTTATTATTTATTATATATTATCTAAAATACATTAATTTGAGATGTCATTATTCTGCATTTCTTTAAGATGTTCATATAATTTAGCATATAGATGGGCAGAAGAAGACAAACAAAAAGCACAGTTGTGTGCCTGTTGATAAGGAGAATGACATTGTTAGTAACTGGAAGAAGGAGAAAAGTAAACTTTTTTTAAAATATTAAAATAAAGGTAATCTTTGAGAAAAAAGAGATCAAAATTAAAATACAGTGACTGTGAGGTGACTGGTTCTTTTGTGTATCTGCAGATGGTATGGATCCTATGATTTCTTAAACATACACAGTGACGGCTCAATAAAGACCCTACAGATAGAAGGAACAGCTGTGTGCTTTGCCCCCAAAACCTCTTTGGTCTGCAGATAGAGCCATATCTTTCTGATACTTCCGTAGATTCATTCCTGTCCAGACTCTGGGGAAAGATAGGATAGCAAGGTGAGGAGCTTGTCACTCCAGAACCAAACAACCCTGTCCTCTCAGATTCTACTCAGGCTTCCTATAGTGATGCCTAGACTTCTTCCCCTTGGCTTTATCTTCCAATCTAGTTCCAAGTTTTCTTTCCCTGTGTCTGAATTCCTGCTGGGATTCTCTGCCCTGAGCCCTATGTTTGTTTTGTTTTGCTAGTTTTTTAGGACTTGGTTAGTATCTTGCCCTTTGAGTCCCACTGAGTTTAAATCCCAGACCACATGGATGGGTCCTTGTCACATATTGTCACACTTGAAATTGATGATTATCTTGCCTGGACTGAGGATAATGATGGAGATAATTGGTATTATGCCTATGTATTAAAAGGAACTTGACATTTGAGTTTCACATATGCTATCGCTAATCATACAACTCTGCATGTTAACTATAATTATCTCCATTTTAGGACAAAGAGACCTAGGCTCAAAAGGATTAAATAAACTGTCCAAGGCCTACTGCTGGGAAGTGGCAGAGCTAGATTTGAACCCAGGCCTATTGCTCTCTAAGCTTCTTTACTCTAACACAACACATAGGAACTCTGACTACTGTTCTGCTGCCTGTCCATCATTCATTAACTTGTCTTTTCTCCGAATATTTACTGAGCAACTATTATGAGTCAGGCAGGGTGCTGGAGACCGGGGATATAACAATGATACATAAAATAATTATGATTTTTGACCTTACAGATTTCCAAGAACACCCAATCTCCAAGAACAAGGACCAGTAAGTAGACTTTCCTTTTGTCCCAGATAATGGAAAGCTATGAAAAGATTTTTACACAGAAATCTGTATGGACAGACATTTGTTTTAGAAATACTATTCTGAGAACAGTGGGTTTGTTACATTAGATTTTACATGTGAATCAGTAAAGGACAATTAATAAATTAACAAATAATATAATAAGCAACAATATATTGCATCAGGGTATTACTAGAAATGAACAAAGAGAAGCCTGAGCAACAATTAGGTGGAATGACTAGGATTCACTGACTGATTAAACATGGGGCTGGCAGGAGAGAGAGAACCAAAAATGGTTCTGAGGTCTCTAGGTTGGGAGGCTAGATGGGAAATAACATAAATGTCAGAGAGTGAAGGTTTACAAAAGGAACAGGTTTGTGGTAGAATATAGAGTTTAGTTTTGAACTTGTTGCATTGAAGGCACATGTGGGAAACCAAGTACATTTCCAGCAGGCAGTTGAGAACCCAGTCTGGAGCTCTTGAACAAAATAAACGTTGAATATAGAGGTTTGGGAATCATTCATGAGCAAGTGCTGACTGAAGCCATGGTAATAGATGTGATGGTTGAAAGAGAGAAGGTAAAAGAAGAGGGAAAGAGGCCAAGAGTAATGCGTGAGTTGAACTTATGTTTGAAAGGCAAGTAAGAGAAGTGGAACTTGCCAAGGAGATTGTTGTATACTGCAGGAAATGCCCCAGTTCTCCCTCACTCTTCCCTATGGCTGTGCCCCAGGCAATGTGATTTCGCATCAAGAGTTGGAGTCTATTTCCCCTCATTTGAATCTTGGTCAGCCTTTGGACTTACTTTTGCCAAGAGAGTGCAGCAGGACTGATGGTTTGCCACCAAGAAGCACTGCAGAGTGTATGTTCCCATATAGAACTTTGAGCAGCTGCAAAGCCCAGGCTGGCTTGTTGGAGGACGGGAGGTCTTCTGTAGCAGAGACAGACCATGCTGGTTGAGGCCATCCTGGACTGACCATCCGCCAGCCAAGCTGGAAGCTAAGCACAGATACATGAGTGAGCCCAGCTGAAACCAGAGGCACTGCCTAGCTAAACACTGCCCACATTACCTACTTGTAGAATTGTGAAATAAATGGTTGTTTTAAGCTACTAACTTATGGGGGAGCTCGTCATGCAGTAAGACCTAACGGATACAGAGGAGGTGAGCCAGGAGGTAAGTTAGGGTCAAGAGGTAGGAAGAACAAGAAGTGCAAAAAAAGAGGACGGTCAACAACGTGAACTACTCCAAATACATCAGGCAAAGAACCGAGCACCAAGAAGAGTCTATTGCATTTGGCAAGAGAAGGACTCCACTGATCTCTGAAAGAGCAGTTTCAAGAAATGAGGTCAGGCGGGGAGGCGAGATTGATGGCAGGAGAAATGAAGACAGAGTAAAGGCTTCATATTCAAGGCAATTAAGAAAAAGTTCCCGGTGGCGCCTGGGTGGCTCAGTCATTAAGCGTCTGCCTTTGGCTCAGGTCATGATCCCAGAGTCCTGGGATCGAGCCCTGCATCGGGCTCCCTGCTCTGCCGGAAACCTGCTTCTCCCTCTCCCGCTCCCCCTGCTTGTGTTCTCTCTCTCGCTGTGTATCTCTCTCTGTCAAATAAATAAACAAAATCTTTTTAAAAAAAAAAAAAGAAAAGAAAAAGTTCCCCGCCCCAAGAGAAGATTGGATGCAAAAAGGACACTTTTTCAACACTATGATCTTCAGTGTCTTCAACTCTAAAATAAGGAAGTTGGACTTGATGCTTATGAAAAATGCTTCCTTTTCTGATACTCTACCATACTTGGGAGGCAGAAGGACTTGATAGTTATGCAAGCTTTGAAATCAAACAGCCTCGTGTGTGATCCCAAATTCTTTTCCCTAATATCTGTGTATTATTTTTAAGATTGTATAAATAAAGTCTGAACTTTCTAATATAAAATCACGATACTGATAATATTAATAATGGTGGCTGACCATTAGCATTTTAGATGTCATTCAGTTCGATGCTGTAGAAAATGGGCCAGCTCAGTGCCTGGCTCAGAGGACACGGTAAACACATTTGTGAAATCAATATCATCATCATCATCATTCCCATAACCGCTACTACAACTTAAGCAAGTCCCTCTGCAGTATGAGGTTATATCTGCACTGCCATATTGCTGCCTGTTAGTCTGGGTCCCTTTAATAACAAGGCTTTATGGGGCTAGAGTATCCAACAGCTTTGCACTGTGCTCTCACATAATCACATTACAATTTACTGAACTTCATCCTATGGTTTCCCTTGGCCACCTTCACTTCTTCCTTCCCTGGCTTTATAATAGGTGAGAGTCAGAGATAGCGATGGCTTAAAGCTGGGACAGCAGGGTCAGATTGCAGTTATCCATAAAGAAGGAAACAAGAAATAATATCCAAAAAACACAGACATCTGAAGCCATTCAGTGTAGGGGAAAAGAGCAAATCTCTACATGTCAATCATACTATCATATCTCTGCACAATACAATAAATGATGTACATAACGATGACCCTGCTTAATCAATTCAATTATATATTTTATATAAATTCTGTTTCCTAAGGTAGAGAATTTTTTAAGGCTAAGATGGAACAACAAAATATGTTCTTTGAGTTGGGTCTAAGGTGGAAGCCAATACAGTGCAGAAGGCAGACAGGTCGAGCTGTTCTTGATGTGGCAAGTGGAGCTTAAAACCCTAACAGCACCCATCTACCCTACATCCTTGTTGCGTGAGAGGGGGTCTTCCAGAACTGCGGGTGGGCTCTTAGAAAATGATGCAAAGCATGGGATTAAAATTTTTTTCTCAGAAAATGCACATCAAAAATATTTAAAATACAGTTTGGTGCATTAAGAGGTAAATTATCTGGGAAAAAATCACTCATATAGAAAATTGCAGTCCTTCACAGTTGTAGATAAATAAGGTTTTACTCCTTTCCTTAAGTAAGAAATCATCTTAAATGTCATTTTTTTATAGAACAACTCTATTGACATTCACAGAAGTATAACTTTCATGGGAAAACCTCAAATAAAAGTCCTTTATTTCCACCTCATAAACCACTCTTCCTGTGCAGAGTATATCCCCACCTAAGAAGTATGCATTACTGATGGAACTGGAGGGTGTTATGCTGAGCGAAATAAGTCAATCAGAGAAAGACATGTATCATATGATCTCACTGATATGAGGAATTCTTAATCTCAGGAAACAAACTGAGGGTTGCTGGAGTGGTGGGGGGTGGGAGGGATGGGGTGGCTGGGTGATAGACATTGGGGAAGGTATGTGCTATGGTGAGCGCTGTGAATTGTGCAAGACTGTTGAATCACAGATCTGTACCTCTGAAACAAATAATACAATATATGTTAAAAAAAAAGAAAAAGAAAAAGATAGCAGGAGGGGAAGAATGAAGGGGGGGAAATCGGAGGGGGAGACGAACCATGAGAGACGATGGACTCTGAAAAACAAACTGAGGGTTCTAGAGGGAAGGGGGGTGGGAGGATGGGTTAGCCTGGTGATGGGTATTAAAGAGGGCACACTCTGCACGGAGCACTGGGTGTTATACACAAACAATGAATCATGGGACGCTACATCAAAAACTAATGATGTAATGTATGGTGATTAACATAACAATAAAAATTTTTTAAAAAAGTATGCATTACCGGTCTCTTGAAACACATTGCCAGCTAATATCACAACATCTTCCCCTAGTTATTAGCTTTTAAATGTTTCCTTTTTTTTTCTATGAACTCAAAACCAAATCTAATAAACATTTGGTTTCAAGCAAAGAATAAAGAATTAAGTAGTGAACTAAAAGTTACAAATTAAAATTAAGAGTGATACCAATGTGGACAAAAAGAAAACTTTAATTGATAGATACATAACCTCTGGGCTTTCAAAGAACTCCAGTCAGTCAGCATGACACATACATAAGTTTTATAAACATAATTTCTTTTTATTTTACTACCTAGTAGCATTAGGATATACTTTC
Organism: Phoca vitulina; assembly: GCF_004348235.1. Classification (NCBI taxonomy): domain Eukaryota; kingdom Metazoa; phylum Chordata; class Mammalia; order Carnivora; family Phocidae; genus Phoca; species Phoca vitulina. The sequence goes on from NW_022589728.1 coordinate 39,373,317, forward strand.
TTGACTGTAATAATTGCTTGCAGTTAATTACAAATGAAACAGAAGTGCTGGTAATATTGGAGACTTGTACTCTGCATAAAACTGGAAATTACTGCTATTACTCTTGGTTGCTAGAGAATATTAGGTCATAGATGCTAATTAGCAGTTCATGGCCCTCCTACAGGGGGGAAATCTCATTACTGCATGAAACTGTCTTGCTAGCCAAACGCACCACGCATGGCACTCTGACCATTTTTGTTTGTGCAATTATAAGGTATAATAAAACTAAAGATTTGCTTTTTTTTTTTTTTTTTTTTTTTTTTAATTAAAAGAAAAAAAAAAAATAAAAATTTTTTTTTTTTTTTTTTTTTTTTTTTGTGAGAAGGAAACCAAGAAAGCTAACCTACACAGTCTCGTATTTGTTCACTGCTTCTAGAAAAACAGTTTTATCACATTCTGAGCCTCATAGTCAATGTGCAGGGACTGATTAAAAACAAAAAGACAGAAGTTTTAATCAACACAAGACAGAAACAAGGTCTCCCACTAAATATCTGTTCCCAAAACAAAAAATTTAGAGAACATAAGTATATGTGGGATGGGAGAGAAATGAGAATGATTCCAGGACTTTTTGATGTGTAATTTATCATACAGTCACACACACACACACACACACACACACACACAACTAGCCCTAATAAAAGTTATACACACAGCTGTATATAACCTTTTGAAGTCTGTTTATATATATGCACATGTATACATGCCCATATATATGAATATGTATGTGTATATATATATATATATACATATAGTCATTTGTATAGTCTTTTTTAATACGGCCAGATCCCTCAAACAAGAGACATTTCTTGGGCTTGTTCTGGATTTTTTTTTTCCTGAAGGGAACTTTTAATACTATGATTTATTAAAATATTTCCATCTCCCACAGTACATAAATATTTTTACCAACCACATAATCATTTGGAGAAAGGGTGTATTCAAAGAAAGAGGAACATGTTAAAACTCTGATCTGAATTTACTTATTTCTACTAAGTGAAATGAATTTAGATAATGCATAAATCCTAACTGCTTAGTCAAATTAGGTTTTATATTGAAATATAAACTATACTTGTATTGAAAAAAAGAATATTAATTTTTTTATATTTCTATTTTGGGACACATGTGAATGCACACACATACACACATGAAAACTAGTGGTCTAGAAAATTCCTTAATGAGTGAGACAAGAAACCTAGGAATAAATCAGAGCCACGGGAATATATGAGTTTTTTATGTTAAAGAAGACATATTCATTTCTTCTCAGTGTAATGACATATCCCACTATTAATTGGGCTCTTTTCTTTTCCCAGAAATGGTATATCCATTTTCACCTGTGGAAGTAAAATTAATTAAAGGAGCAATAACTTGTAAAAATTGGATGAGTAAATCTTTCTTCTCTGTATGGCATCAGAGGGTCTATGTGATACGAAATGTCTTTGCCCTCCTACTAAGCTCTTGTCAAGCCTTAACATAGGCCTGCATCAGCTATAAATGAACTCCAAGTTCATTTAAACAAAGGAGAGAAAATTCAAAGTTTAGTGAGAAATAGTGGGAGAAACAGGCTAACTCAGAAGTTAGGAGGTAGAGAAGTGCTAACAGTGTCCTGTTTTAATTTACATACTTCAAGAGGATTAGCTTCCCTGCTTTCTTGAAATGAATCAGACCTACATTATGGATGGTCTCAGTTCCAAATACTCTGACCCCTTGCCTCCATGAAAGCACTCTACTTGTCCGACTACAGGCTACTATTTTTACGCTCGAATGTATGACACCATTGCCATGATACATGTGGTACCTACAGAGAAAATAATGGAACATTGATCTTTCCTTTTGTTTTATTTCACAGAAATACATGTTAATTGAAAAAAATCATTAAGAAATTCAGTGAAGATGAAAATGTCTCAATTTCCATAACAGAAATAATTATCCAATATTTTATAAACATCTGTCTGCCTCTATCCATCTATCTTTCTAGCTAAAAACAACTATTGCAACACCTTATCTTTATAGGGTAATTTACAGTTCACAGGTACTTTCAAATTTTGATCCTCACAATAATTCTGGGAGGAAGAACGCTATAAGATTGTGTGTTGGGGTGTGTGTGTGTGTGTGTGTGTGCATATGTATGTGTGTATCTTATTTATCATCTTACTCTACCAATTGTCCCACCTGTTCCGTCTAAAGCAAAGGTTAATTACATTTCTGTGGAGCTATCCAGCGGAAGGCTACTTTTTTCCCACTAAATTATAACAGAGTAAATTAGAGGTTTTCAGAACTTCACGGTTTTGATTGATGAATTCATTAATTCACCTTTTCAAAGTGAGGACTCACGCTTTAAATATTTTATGTACAATTTGCATGTTGGCATTTTTTAAGGGCTTTTTAAAAAAAATTAGACAGTGCTCAAGAGAAAAGTCAAGCAGTCACCTTGGAGGTATATGAGGGCAGCGTTTTCTTTCCTGCCTTTCTGTGCCCTGAAAGAGAGTCTGTCCTGGTATCTCCATAACTTCCTTATTTTATGACTTTGGGACAAGAACAACTATGTTTCATGAGATACTAGAGTTTCATTTCCCAAAGTGAAATTCTCTTTGTATCAGGGTAGATGTGGAGACTATTTGACAGAGGTTTGGCTGGCGGGTCACCCCACATATCAACATTAGCTAATGCATGGTCATGACATTGCCATTCTCTACATGAAACCTTTTCATCCAAGTTTTATGCACTTAAACATATTCTATATCCAGTCATTGATGTATAGGCCTCTCCCCACCCTCCCAAGACAACTGAGCATGTGCCTGTAAACTCTGCTGAGAACAGACAGGGTCTTTCAGTCCATTGAGCACATTACTTCTGATTTAAGGACACAAGCATCATCCAAATAGATAATATCACATCAGAAAAATGGATCCTATAAGCTGCATCCTTGTTTTTTCTCTCATCAAAGCTTCCTGTGAAATATTACATTTCTTCCTGCCCCTCCCCCAACACCTTATTGTGGCTACTTTTGAGAATTAGTGAAGAAATAAAGGTATTTATAAAAGATGTGTTCAGTCTCCCTGTCCCCCATCCAGCTGATCATGATTAAGCTTGATTTTTAAAAAACAGAGAGAAATAAAAAGAGAGGGACAATCAATACGATTAAGTAATAGTAAATGACTGTTTACTGTTAACAAATAGTAAATAGCAAAATGCCCGCTTAGTCTCCCATCTAAAATCATATGAGGTAAACATAAATGGGTATGCAAGTACATATCTTGGAATATTGCAGGATAAGTCACATAAAGCAGGCTTTCTTTAAAAACATCTCAACAATAAAAAAGGAGTATATGTTTAATGCCCCACCTGCTTAATGCAACCTCAACCCACATTGGTTCACACATGCAGAATATTAAGCAGGGATCTAATATAATGACTGAGGATTTTCAAGACATTGAAGGAAGAATTGTTAATGATATATGGAGTTTCAACCTTATTAAAATCTGAGGCAATATTTATGCCTCTCCCTCTTGGTGAGTCCATCCTATTGCTGCACACAACAGCGTGTTCCTGGCCTCATTCTCAGTCCTTAATTTGTACTTGAAAAATATGTACGTGTTGAGCCAGATGCTCCCAGTGCCTAAGGTAACTCTGTGATAAATTAGGCACTTGAGAAAACAGGATTAACTCTTTCACTAAGAGTTCTGCATAGAGGCCCACTCCACCTTATATAAATGTGGGATCTGAAAATCTAGCTCTGTCAAAAAGAATTAGAATTTACTATAGCTTCACATTCCGTGCAGCCTTTTAAATGCTTATAAAAATGCTCTTACTAACCAAAACTTCTTTCCAAATAACTCTTCAGGAATTTGTCTACTGGGTAAAGCTACATACTTCTAAAATGAAGAATATCCTCTAGTGTCCTGGGGTGGGGCAGGGGGAAGGAACAACTGTATTTCCCAAATGAGCCCATCCTATTTTTAATCCATGATGTTAATAATATACATTCACAGATGAGGCATCAGGAGGCCGATCGCTAACTGTCAATGGAGTGTTCGGAGCAAAGTCTCACCTGCCTCACCCATAGGGCCTCCTTTATTTGAATTCAGAAAAATTAAATTACTGTGTTATTGAAAATGTTTCACTTCTACTTTTTCAAAGACGGGAGACGCTCTTTTCTTTCATGTTCTCTCTTTGGATCAAATGGCTGACTTGACAATGTCGGCCTCGTGTAGACCTCATCTAAGCTGTTTGTAATCTTCAGTGTGTTTGAGTCACACTTTTAATACTCTAATTTTGGCAGCATACTTCAAGGGATTAAGAGGCTCAAAACAACAGTGAACAAATCAGCAGTAATTACAACACAATGGCCATTACAGCACAACAATATCACAGAGTGTCTTCAAAAGCATCCTAATTGCACACTTCATTTGGCTACCCTTTTGCATCATGCTGAGTTTTTGAGCAGGACCATCTTTAGCCCTGATCATTTAAAATACTCATGAAGCCAAGTTCTTTCAAGCTCCAGCAAACTCACGTGGAATTCTATATCCCTCCACCTTTTCAACCTTCCGATAGAAACTTCTCTAACAGGTATGTCAGCATGGGTGTAGCAAAAACAAGCTCAGGCCATTGAACTGAATTTTGTTGTTCCTTGAAAATGGCATAGGAGCAAACATTATGACTTAGCACTCCAAGTGACTCTCTGACCTAGTCAACCTGTCGAGAAATCTTTATAGCCTTAAGTTTGAACACTGAACTTTGACTTTACACATCCTTCTTTTATGCTGGTCCAGGGGAGGATGGTGGGTGAGAATGGAATCCTAAAAAGTATTTCCTGGGATGTTGAAAAATTTGGGCAGAAAAAATTTTTTTTCACTTAACAACATCTTACCATTTGGGCTTCCTTTCCTACTTCCCTGATATACACCATCACCCTGCTTTTTCATTCATGTCAAGTTTTTATTTCTTATAGCACTTCTGTAGGCTAATAATCATGTGTTGTATTTATTCCCTTATGCTCCCTTTTTAACTTAGTCTAATTTGTCCTCCTTTCATTGCCATGAACATCTGCCCCCTCACAGACTGTTGAATCCATTTAAAATAAGATAATCTGCCAAGTGCAAGTAAATATGTGCCACTAGACACCCCCCGCAAAAAGAAATGCTTTTCCCCAAATTTTCTCAACATTATGGCTACCAAACAAACAACAGTTACAATTTTTTTTTTTTTTTTTTTTTTAGTTCAAGGATGACAATATAGTTCAAGGGTGAAAAGATTATTTGTTCTGGTAGCCACATTTGGCTTATCTTGGAGTTTCTCTTCTGCTCAGCATAAAACTGAATGTTCTTTGGTGTGAGATATGAACCAAACTTACGTGTTTCCCAAACTTAAGTCTATACTGCCCAATCCAGGATTTCCTACATAACTAAGGAATAAAATTTTAGCATGGAGTCATAAGACGCAGGTTACAAATGCAATATGTATCTCAGTAAATACTTCTTATAGTATAGACATGATATAATGCATTTCTAGGTCAGAAGAAAATGTAAAATGAAATGTGTTATTTAAAAAGCAGTGTTCCAAATATAGGTGTATGGAATTTAAATGGGAAACATTTAACAAACCGTCCATTTAAAACATTTTCAAATGGTCTTTGGATCTGGATATCGATAGACAAAGTGTGGTCAAAATTTCTCAAGGCTAAAAATGGGCCTTGGCATGGCAACACAGGACAAAATATAGGATACTATCTGAAGTCTTCCGAATTTTAACCACAACAATGACATGTTAGTAACTTCTTACTATGGGCAACTCACTTAACCCATAGAAGCTCACAGTTCTCATCCGCAAAATTTTGGTAGTAATACCTGAGGATGAAAGTGATCTAATGCACATGAACAGGCTTTAAAACCACAGCAAGCCATACAAATACAAAGCATTATTGTTATTCAGCAATAAAAATTAATGTACATTAAAAATACTCATGGGGGTTTATATTTCAATAACACTAACTCTGTTATAATACTGATTCCTTTTAAAGACATAGCTTGGACATGTTTATAGAAGTCTCATTTTACTTGATAACATTGCCCTTTCACAACATTGTAAAATGTTTTATTCACTTGAATTACTTTCCAAATTGTTATGTATCTATTAAAAGAAAGTGAGTCTGAAAAATGTACGTGCACATATCCCCCAAGGTTCTATACATTTAAAGTGTTCTTGTTTTGAAACCTACAACTACATTCAAAATTTTGGTTTGTAGCTTCAATTCCTGTCATTCTAAGTGGTAATATAAATTATTTCTTCTTACCTTTTATCTGATTAATAATTCTGGATACCAGAAATGAAAACTAGAGCTGGATATCATTTTTTGCTGTAGCTGTGTGTTCTACAAAGTCCCTGTAAACACAGAATTAGCGAATGCTGGACCACTGCTGATAGAACAAGATTCCTGCAAGCCTCTGGTCACATTTTTATTAACCAATTAATACATAAACTTGTTTGATGTGTGTTTCTGTTTAAAGACACCATACTTAATATATATTGTTGATTCATTAAAACCAAGCTTATCTAAGACACATATTTTCTTCGTAAGGCACAACACAATCTTCTTGTGCTTAACAACAATAGACAACACTTCAGCACTATGCTTGAAGGCTATTTTAAACAGCAAAATCAGCAAAAAAGCCACAAAAATGAAGAGATTTGGTACTCAATTGTCTGCAAAAAGGACATTTGTATACACTATGATGGCTGAAATAGGAAGGCAGAATATTGCCTTGTTCCATCTTGGCTGGGATTGTGTACGTGGGTGACTCAAAGTTTTCACTGCTCTGCACATATCTGTGAATGACCTCACAAGTATCCTGAGTGTTGATTTGGGAGTTACAAATAAATTTTAGCAAGTAGACCAGTTTGCAAATATGGAGTCTGCCAATAATAATGATTGACTGTATCTTGTAAGGAGTGCACAGAAATCTGCAGTTGGACTAAATCAGCGAATCGTTGGTCCATTCTCCCTTGTGTGAGGCTTCTCTTTGGTAAAAGTATCTGGTATTTCTGAAGCAGAGCTGAAAAGCCACTAATCACTGCTTAAGCTTTCATGTCTTTTTCCCCTTAACACTTCCGTTTTGATTAAAAAAAAAAAAAAGCAATTCTGCAAATGTGTTTGCTTACAAACCTTTTGTGTGGAACAGCTAAAATGATTATTTGGGGGGCATACTTTAGGACATGTGGGAGTAAATTTGTGTAAACAAATTCTTTTTGATCCCTCTCCCTCACCCCTAATTCTCCACAGCAATAGTGCTTTATCATTTATAGTTCAAAAAACTGGAGCATTTTAGTCAAATGGTACTAACCTGAGAAATTGTTTGCCTTACTAGTTCAGCCACTGCCATGACCTTTTGGAATGAAGATGAATCTGACCCACTCTGGCTTTCATCCCAGTAAACTACTGTCATTACAATGGAAAAGTTCAATTTTTTATCCTGTAGGTTATATTTCTTTTATTTTTTTACCATCTTCACTGAGAAAAATTCTGGGTTCAGTACTTACCCAAAGATGAAGGCCAATCTACAATTACCCCTGCAGTGCCCTGGTCACTTCATCTACTTCATCTCCAACAGCCAGGTCAGGAGAAAAGAGGACTAAATAAGTGCATAAAGGGAAAGGAACCTTCCTGAATCCCATGACAGATCCCGTTTGTTAAAAAACCCATTAGAACCATCACCTTTGAAGCCTGTTCTTAAGATTGCTCTTCAGTGTTTTATGAACTGATCTCTCAAGTTCCAGAAATATTCCACAGCATGATTATTCTCTGGATTCTAGCAGATATTATAATATACATATTTAATCATTTAAATTTAAATTGGGCCTCTGTATGAACTTATGAGGTTGGGCAAGTCAATCTCCTGAGCTTTATTTTCCTCATCTGTTAAATACAGACAGTTAAGAGTCACTTCAAAGGGTAAACATGAGAGTCTGAGGTAATAAATGTAAAAGTGTTTTGTAAACAGTCAAAGGCTATAGGAAAAGGAGCTTGCCTATATCATATGCCAATGTAAATGTAGTGACTACACAGTAATGTCATTATTTCTAAAATAAGCTCTTTAAACCCCATAAAACCAGCAGCTTCTTCTAAGCTATAACTAATAACTTTGCCATTTTTGTTCTGTATCAGAAAAGAAATGTTACATACTGATGGGTTCCAGAAAGCAATAGTAGAACCCTTGAGTTTGAGATTTTGTTGAAAGTTCCACCTCTGTCTTAGAGAAACAAACCAACCCATGCATAGCCTTCTATTTCCCAGGACAAATAAGCCTTATAAATGTGCTTCCAGGTCCTCAAAACAGAAAGACTTGGGCATCACAGTTTGTGTGAGGTTTGGGGGATTATGACTTGGTTGAACTGATAACCACACCCTCAGAAGTATGAGCGCAAGTATATGCTTAATTCAATTACACAGCGTGTAAACGACTAAGAGAGGAAGAAAATGCTGCCTTGGTTACTTCCACATTTACTCACGTGATTAATACTGATCAAAGTGACCAGATAATTACTAATCTTGCCCAATTTTTAAGTTAGTTTTCTATTTTAATTGAGAAATCTGCTTCAGATTTAGGTTTGAGGGCACTTGTTTTGGATTTTTGTTTTTCTAGATGGATTGTTTTACCTTCTTCTGCAAAGTCCATTGACATCCAACATTTAAGACTTCTCATCAAGCCACACTTTAACATGTGAAATTCTTCTCAGAACAGCCAAATCAGATGAAGACTCTCACTTCCCACAAATTCCTTTCTGGCAACTGTTTCCCCCTATGGTATTCACTCAAGTCCATCGTCTACAAACTAACTTTAAAATTTGATCAATATATGCTTGCTTAGGATCTGTGTTTTTTTATGAGTAATGCTTAAGCCAATTTAGCTTGTAAGCTTAGAATGGACTCTGTCTATATTATGTTTGATACATTGTGGCTTATTCAATAAACACTTAACAGCAACCAAAGAATTGGACCAATCGACACATCAGCTTTATGGATTTAATGGATGACTGGTACTTTAAAAAATCCTCTAAAGGTAGAGTAAATAAAGCATGAAGCATTTGAATTAACTGTCCTGAATATCCTAGGACTTCACATGTTACTATAACCAACATACAATGAAAGAATCAGGCCATCCATCTACATAAAGACACACAGACTTCTGAGGCTTTGTGGTTCAGAGTGTTTTCTACACTAACCCTTACTTTAGTTACTGTTGAGGGAGCTCTCTGGGTGAGAAATGGCTTATTTTAGCACTCAGTTTGAATGAAGTTAGTGTTTTTTTGTGTTATTTTGCCTAGAGAGCTACCTTAAAATCCTATCAATTTTACCACCTTTGAGCTTCATGTCCCAATGGGTAGACACAGCCCAGACCCATATATGTCACCATCATTGTTTGATGAGTAGGCTCTTCATGCTTCACTGGTCATCTACAAGGAGATTAATTCCTTCTGGGGAGAAAATCAGGTTTCTTCTATAGAAGCAAGGTTTCGCGCATGCAGTAGGTTTCACAAAACTCTTTAATATTCAGGGAAGAGACCTGGTTGATTCCAAAAATCATCTTTGTCCCTCCTTAATTTGGTGGCATGCTTCAATTATAATTTGTAAAATAGAAAGAGATTGTGGAAGGTCCCTTGACAATAGCAACGTGCTTGTGCATATCTGTCCCAAGGTTCACTAAAATAGACCTGTCTCCAATTCATTGCAAAGGCCCTATGGTCTTTATAAATGTTCTAGCTATCTACCTGATGACTATGACAAGCAGTTGGCTTAACAGGACACGAGTGAGGTCACTGTGGGATTTGTGGCTTTTGTTCTTTTCTTTGGCAAACTGTGGGAAAAAATAGCAGGGGAAAAAATCAGTATTAACATTCTAACTATTAAAACATGAGTTACCAACCTCCTTTATGAATCAGACTTATTTTCTTTTTATAATGCAGAGAATGCATCAACAAAAAAATTGAGAAAGTTGATTTTAGGAGGGAAATGTTATGTGTTTTCCAAGAAAGTTGGCAACATTTTGAAAATCCAGTCATCTTATTCGTCAAATCCAAGATTTGATGCTTACGTTGAAACTTTGACTTATTAAAAATAGTAAATAACATCATTTCATTAGTCAAAATAGCATATCAAATAACCATCAGCAAATATTCCTGAGCACAGACTCCGTGTACAATGCTATACTGAAGGCCTTCAAAGATACAAAGACACTGAAGACACACTCTCAATGAGTTGATGATATAATTAGGGCAATAATGTCTGCACAGAAGAAAATATTAGGTGACTATTCAAGAAAGAAATAACAGCACACAGGATGATGAAAATATTTGTTTTGGAAAATAAGGCCAGAGAATTTAAAAAATTAAAATAAGACGCTCTCTTGTACTAGGAACTGCATGAGGGAGGAAGAGAAGATCAATGCAGGAGATAAGTTCAAGGTAAGTTCTCAGCTCTTTATAATTTCAAAATTATAGGCTTTATTTTATTTTCAGATCCAACCTAAAATCTTTTTCAGAGAATTGTTTTGTGGTCAGTGTTAAGAGTGGGATGTTTAGAGGAGGATATTTCGGACTCTCAGGGAGAGGAAAGGAGCTTTTGATATTCATAGAGCTATTTGTGGAGGACTGATGGTACATTACCCAAAGGGCCCACAGAATTTACTCTTGTTCTAAAAGGTTTATCAGGCTTCCACTAGAAAAGGGTAATCATTAACATAAACACATTTAGTTTATAACTCTGAGGATATTCTTATTGTCATTTATCAAGAAAAAAAAGGTTATGGGTTTATGTAAAAAATCTATTGAGATTTAAATGTGGTCCTTGCCCTCCAAGTCATCCTTCTCTGTTTAGTCCTTAGACATTTAAAACTCAACAAGTGCAAACTTAATTCAAAAGTTTCCCTCTGCGCTCTTGCTTGTCCCAAAGGTGGAAGGGGGCCACTAAAATTCCAGCCCTTTCCCTCACCACACACAAGCAGTTGGCAGTATCTTTAGGCCTCCATCTGGAATGTCTCCTATAGAGACCACCATCCTTTCTCTCATGCTCATGGTTTGCAGGTTGTCCTGAATTCCTGAATATCCTCCACACTGCCATTCAAGTTTCATTTCTAAAATACAACATGAACATGTTACTCCTCTCCTTAAAATTGTCTAATAACCATGTGATGTCAAAAAAAAAAAAAAAAGATAAAGTCCAATGTATTTAGCACATGGTAAAAAGTCACTTGTTGTCTGGCCCTCTCTTTCTCCCTTCATAGTCTTCCTTCACCTAGCTTCTGGTCTCTGTGAACTACTCCAGTTCTCCAAACCTGCTGATGTACACCTGCGTCTCTGTCCATAATGCTATTTCTACTTATCGTTTAGGACACAGCTCAAACTGTCACTTCCTCCTGACCGCTGTTTTACCCAGGGGGAGTCAGCTGTTTCTTCTTCTGTCCTTTATCGTAAAACTTAGACCATGTTATCGGAATTTATTGTGCTCTCTAGATTGTGTGCTCTTCAAGAACAGAGACCATGAAAACCATTCATCTTTGACTATCCATCATCTAGTAGTGCTCAATAAATTCTGAGTAGATAACAGAATGAATTTCTTGACTATTTTTCTTAAGTTGAATGTGAGTTGCTCAGTCATAAACTATAATCTTATTTACCTTTGTGTTCAGGGTGCAGCTTCTAAGAGAGACCAACATTTACTAAATGTTGAATGTTGAAGGAATAAATTAAAAGATGTTTGTCTACCTAAAGATTGACTAACTAAGCTCATAGGGTAATAACTGGTTATAATGTTACCCCCTGGGGCAGTTAGATTTTTTAAAAATTATTTTAATATATTTTGTTTTCTAGTATAACTGTGTAATTTATTTGAAAAGTTGTTAATTAATTATTTTAAATACTTTGTGCTTACAGGCTAAATATTCTAGATTTGTTACTCAAATATAGTGATTTAAATCACTTTTATCATGGAAGATAAATGTAGTGAGTTAGGAGATTAACATTCCAATATAGGAATTTCTAGTGTTCATCCTCTCTCAGAAACACCAATTGGAGCAACTATCTGTACACAAAAATACCTTCACAAGAAGTAAGCATTCCACGTGAGGGGCTACAGCACTTGGGTGGAGCACAGAAATGAGCAAAGATGCATTGAAGAGGGTAGGAAAACAGTTTCACATTACCCCCATCTCTCCTCTTTCAAGCAAGGGCAGCCTGGTCTGGAGAGAGACACCCTCCCCGCGTGAGAAGGAGAGTAAAGTGAACTCCCAACTTCACCATGGACCCCACTACCAGGCCCATACCATCACCAGATGTTTCCTGTGAACCCAGGCTCCCACTCACTCCAGCACCAGACCAGCTCCCAAGGACACAGATACCAGGTCTACGCCAGTAATCTGCACTCAGTAGTCTTCTTGGGGATTCACTCTCTCCCTCTCCCTCTGCCCCTCCCCCATGCTCATGCCTTTGCATGTGTGCTCTCTCTCTCTCTCTCAAATAAATAAGTCTTTACAAAAAAATACAACATCACTTCTAAGCTGACTCATGTTGGCAGAACTTTGCTACGTGAGCCTGTCTGCAGGGCTGCCTCACCAGATGGCTTCTGTTTTCCCTAGAAGTGGGCAACCAAAGAGAAAGCAAGGCAAAGGGAGACAGAGACCAAGGGCCTAAGAAAGAGTTTCCAAGGTAGAAGCCATAGTCTTTTTATTTGGAAACCGACATCTGAATTTAGTAGAAGAAGAAGAAGGAGGAGGAGGAGGAGAAGTGGAAGAGGATGAGAACGAAAGAAAGAAAGAAAGAAAGAGAAAGAAAGAAAGAAAGAAAGAAAGAGAAAGAAAGAAAGAAAGAAAGAAAGAAAGAAAGAAAGAAAGAAAGA